>NC_142953.1:1196458-1213958 GCF_046866305.1 Octopus bimaculoides | reverse complement strand
CCCTTACTGGGATTGTCACATTAAGTTGACAATATACTACAACTTTATATATATATATATATATATATAAGCAATGTTAATTCACTAAATGAGGTATTAACAGTAACTGCACGATAAAGTGAAGTATATTGCCACTTAAATGTGGCTGACCCCTAGGGGTGGATGTTACTGTTGCTTTTAGCCGCAGGAGGACATCTCCTCCAGCTGGCTTATCGACACACTTCTGTGTCCTGTTTGTTTTGCCAAGGGAAGTTATCCCTCTCATCGTGATCTGTAGCACGAACGGACTCGAGTTTCAGGGTTATTTCCCTTCGTCAGCGTCCGATAGCCACCGATCTGCGATGAGAAGGCTAACTCTTGGCAAAACTTATGTATCTTTTTCCAGTGAAATTATTCACTGATATCGAAAAAGTGAAAACAAGCAATGTTAATTTTCTAAACGAGGTATTAACAGTAACTGCACGATAAAGTGAAGTATATTGCCACTTAAATGTGGCTGACCCCTAGGGGTGAATGTTACTGTTGCTTTTAGCCCCAGGAGGACATCTCCTCCAGATATTTATACACAAACACACACACATACATACATACATACATACATACATACACACATACATATAGAAATATCATGGAGAAATATCAGCTTGCTTGGGTACAGCTGATGGTTGGTGACAGGAAGGGCATCCAGCTGTAGAATATCTGGCTCAGTAAACTTTATTTGACCCGATGTATGATAGCATGGAAAAGTGGACAGTAAAAGGAGGAGGATGATGATGATTTTATTTATCCATGCGCAAAGTATAAAACTTAAAATAAGAAGAAGAAACACATCTGCAGACAGTATAGGGACATATTATAGGAGTTGTGAGATTTTTGGAGAGTGAAATATGTAAGACAACCTTGAAATGACAAAAATTAAGAACAGCAATGTCATGTTAGATAAAAACAAAAACGATAAGAGAATTAGACAAAAGATAGATAAGAGAATTAGAGGAGAGAGTGATAAGAAAATAGATGAGAGAGAGAGATAAGAGAATTATACAAAAGACAGGTTTACAAATACATAGAAATTAATGAAGTATACACAAAATGTTATGCGATAGTGGTGGTGGTGGTGGTGGGATGAGAGGGGAGTTTTGTAATCAAACAGTAGTTTTTTTCTATTTTTAAATGTGTGTATGTCTGTCCCTGTGTGTCTATGTGCAAGTGTGTATGTGAGCATGCATGTGTATGCATTTTTATGTGCATTTCTATGCAGCAGCTGCAACTTTCCTGAATCTGTAATGGGTCAAAGTAAAACCAATGTAAACATAAATGTGGTGGTGGTGTGTGGTGTGTGGTGGTGGTGGTGTGTGGTGGTGGTGGTGGTGGTGGTGGTGGTAGTAGTAGTAGTAGTAGTAGTAGTAGTAGTAGTAGTAGTAGTAGTAGTAGTAGTAGTAAAGTTGTCTGGTAAGAAGTTTGCTTTCCAGCCACATGGTTCCAGGTTCAGTCCCACTGCATGTCATCTTAGGCAAGTGTCTTCTTGTATAATCCCAGGCTGACCAAAGACTTGTGAGTGGATTTGGTAGACAGAAACTGAAAAAAAACCATCATGTGTGTGTGTGTGTGTGTGTGTGTGTGTGTGTGTGTGTGTGTGTGTGTGTTTGTGTGTGTGTCCCACCACCACTTGACAATTGGTGTTGGTTTGTTTACATCTATGTAACTTACCATTTCAGCAAAAAATACCAAGAGAATAAGAGTCTTTTCAAAAAAAAATGTATTGGGTTTGATTCATTCAACTAAAATTTCTTCAAAGTGTTGCTCCAGCATAGCCACAGTTTAATGACAGAAACAAGTAGAAGATAGGAGATAAGATATTAATAATATTCATAACAACAACATTTCCTTTATTAGCCTCAAGGGTATGGGTAGACTTCAACAGCTGATAAATAATATGCATAAAATATTCAATTAATTATGATACACGTTAGCTCTCTTTCTTCCCTAATTAATCCCTAATTAATTAATTATATGTTACACAGCATCAGCCCAGTTGATAATAAACACTTCCCGACTCTTGTTCATTCTACACGGAATCATTTCACTGGTGTTCTCTTCTTAAATGACACGCTGGCATCGTTCAGCTCTCGAATCTATCTGATCAATCAACCAACCAACTGCTCGGCTATTCTCACTGTTTGTCTTTGCTTCTTTCGGTTGTTAGCCTCTGGGGTGAGAAAAAGCCTGTTACAATGTAACATTCCATGTACTCTGCGCTCTAACGATGATGATGGCTAATTAAATTGCGAGTTTTGCTTCATTATCTTATCTTTACTACAATACAGGCTCTACATGTATCTATCTGTCTCATATATAAAAATTTCCTGGACTCTATGCTGTAGTCTGTGATTTTTGTCACGGACTGGAAGTTAGAACAAAGAACCAATGTGAAATTTTGTGTCAGGGAAGTCTGCTACAGAGACATTGAGCATACTTTAGCAAGCTTACAGTGATGCTGGTACCACATAAAAAGCACTGGTGCTGGTGCCACAAAAAAGGCACGTAGGACATTTTGTGGAGTGGCTGATGTTAAGAAGGGCATCCTGCCATAGAGATCCTACCTGAACAGACATATCAATATAGAGTTGGTGGTGAAGTTGGCTTCATTTTAGATCATTTCACTTAAAGCTGCATCTCCTAAGAACCTTTCAGCTTTGATGTGGAAATCGAAATAATAATAATAATAGAGAGGAATGGGAGAAGAGCGATGGGGGAGGGAAGGTGTACATTAATTAATTAACTAAGGAGGAGACCAGAAGATAGATAATTAATTAGGTTAATAAATTAGTGGATTGACAACAGATGTTGTACATGATGATGGTGATGGAGATGATAGGATGGTGGTGGTGTTGATGATGATCATGTTGGTGATGATGAGGAGGAGGAGAGGAAAAGTAGGGGGACGATGATGATTAGTTCATATAGATGTATGAGTGTGTGTGTATGTATGCGTGTATATGTGGGTGTGCGCGCATGTGTGTGTGTGTAGGAATGGTTTGTTCGACAAAAACACTTCAAGGCAGTGCTCCAGCATGGCCACAACCCAAATGACTGAAACAAATAAAAGAAGGCAAGAATAAAATCGACCGTGTTTTTTGTTTGTTGTGTTGTTGTTTTATATTGATTTTGTGTGAGTTTCTCTCGTGACAAGGCCGCAACCCTTTGATGTCGGACACAAACAAAGTCGTCTCAATCAATCCCTGCTACTTCAATGTTGCTTCATTTGATCATTCCCCATTGGATTTATTTATCGACCTTTCTTCCTCTTTCTCTCCATCACTCTCTCCTTGTTCACGCCTTTAAAACAATTGTCTTTGGACGAACATTATTATTCCTTTACAAGGATTCTGGATTTTCTGTCATCTAAAAAAACAAAAATTTTTTTTTTCAAGGTGTTGATAAAGTGGAGCCTTTGACCCCTACCCTGCCAGCCCCATTTGCTGGTGGATTGTGGGTTTATATCATCGTCATCATCACCACCACCACCAACATCATCATCATCATTTAGGGTCTGCTTTCCATGCAGGCATGGGTTGCATGGTTTGATTGGAATTGGTAAGCTGGAGAGCTGCACCAGGTTCCAATCTGATTTGGCATGGCTTCTACGGCTGGATGCCCTTCCTAACATGCCAACCACTCCAAGAGAAGTAATGGGTGCTCTTTATGTATGTGTGTGTGTGTGTGTGTGTGTGTGTGTGATAAGAAGTTTGCTTCCAAGCCACATGATTCTGGGTTCAGTCCCACTGCATGGCACCTTGAGCAAATGTCTTTTATAAAAGCCTTGGGCTAACCAAAGCTCTGTGAGTGGATTTGGTAGACACAAACTAAAAGAAGTCTGCCGTGTATATATATATATATATATATATATATATATATATATATATATACATACACGTGTGTGTGTGTGTTTATCCCACCCCAGACCCAAGGCAGATCATGAACTGTGAAGAGATGACATCGATGAGGTTGTGAATAGCAACGAAAGAACTTTGACAAACAAACAACCAACGGCACATTAAACAAACGATCGATTAGTTTTGTTGGTTAGATATTTAACCATTTAACAATCGATAAAGAAGTGATATTGAACTGGTTTAAGGCATTGAACTGGCAGGATTGTTAGCACACAGAGCAAAATGCTTACTGGTATTTCATCCAGCTTTAACATTCTGAGTTCAAATCCTGCCATGGTTGAATTTGCCTTCCATCTTTCCCAGGTTGCTTTCCATGTTGGCATGGGTTGGATGTTCTGCTTATTTATTTATATTGTTTGGAATTAATCCTAGATTATCCCATAGCTTTGAGATTTCAATGGAGTGATTGTTTATTTTTAGAATGACATTGTAGGGTAGCTGTGAGAGGCCAGATCTGGTCAGTTTGAACATAAAATAGGTCAACAATTTTGGCTGGACATGGGTGGATTAAGTGCTAAAGGATTAAACAAATGATTGATATTTAAGCAATTGACTAATAATAATAAAAAAGTGATATTACACCAGTGCATGTATTTATTATCATTGACATAATGACCCTCTCAAGACACAACAAAATCCACAAGTATTTTGTCTAAATAAATTATATTTAAAATATGTTTTAAAATTGTTGTTGTTGGCTCAGAGGTGAATATCTGGAGATTAAGTGAAACTCGAGAAGATTATCTGTTGTTATAATAGTAATAATAATAATAATAATAATAATAATAATAATAATAATAATAATATTAATAAAAACAACACAAAAGCAATGAAACAAGTTACTCACATTGAACACATCAAACAGACACAGCCGAACATGTAATGTTGTCAGGTGGGTTGTTGATGGTAATTACAGGTGAGATTGTGAATGGCAGGTGGATAGATTTAGAGAGAGAGAGAGAGAGAAAGAGAGAGATAGAGAAAGAGAGAGAGAGAGAGAGAAAGAGAGAGAGTATTGACCTCCCAACATAACTACACGTTATAACATGTCTTCTTCCTTATTGAACAAGCACAACATACTTCAATACTTGGAACAGATACAATGATGATGACGATGGTGGTGGTGATGATGGTGGTGGTGGTGGTGATGATGGTAGTGGTGATGGTGGTGGTGGTGGTGGTGAAGGTGATGAAGATGATGATGGTGGTGGTGGTGGTGGTCGTGAAGGTGGTAGTGGTGGTGGTGGTGGTTGGTGGCAATGACAATAATGAGAAAGATGGCTGCACCAGGCTCCAATCTGATCTGGCATAGTTTCTACAGCTGGATGCCCTTCCTAACGCCAACCACTCTGAGAGTGTAGTGGGTGCTTTTTACGTGCCACCGGCACGAGGGCCAGTCACACAGTACTGGCAACGATCACACTCAAAATGGTGTATTTTCCGTGCCACCTGCACAGGAACCAGTCCAGTGGCACTAGCAACAACCTTGCTCGAATGTCTTTTCACGTGCCACCGGCACAAGTGCCAGTAAGGCAACGCTGGTAACAATTACGCTCAAATGATGCTATTTATGTGCCTCCGGCACAGAAGCCGTGCACAGGTAGGATGGTTAAAGAGGAGCTGGCCAGGTAGAAAAAACTACCCAAGGCTACTGTCTCTGTTTTGACATCTCTGGTATTCATTTCACCTTCCACCCAAAGCAGGGCAGAAAATAGTGAATCAAGCAAAACTTCTCATTTAAAACAGTTTATAGTCAGAAAAAAAAAACAAATTTTTTAACCCAGAAAATAATAAAAAAAAAAAAAGGAAAGTTACTAGCGTAAATGTATTGTAAACAAAATGTAAAACTCTGGAGCATTAAAAAGAAGGAATAAAAAAGCTCCTCTTTTAGCATAGATACCATTTTTGTGTTTTTGCTATTTCTATAAAAGCAACATTTTCGTCTTCCACAAGGAAGGAAAGCTTTGTTAATGCTAGTTTTGCTTAGCAACATCGAGTGAAAAGTTTTTACCTCAGACCGTCTAAAAACACATTTAGCTGTGAAATAAAATATATTTTGTAAATAAATAATGCTTTGCACAATATTTTTAGTCTTCCCTATAATTACTTCATGGTTGTTTAAACAGTTTTATTGATGTTCATGGTACCGTAACGCTAAATAGAGTTGGATATTTAAACTTTTAGTTGACAATTCCCAGGAGTAAAGAATCATAATAGAACGAAGATAAAATGGAGAGAAAGAGAAAAAGAAAGAATAGAAAGAAAATAAGGTAAATAAGAATTAAGGTAAATAAGCAAGTGAAAGAAATCTATGAGAAAATTTATTTATGAAATTGAAAAATATAGCCAAAATTTATTGTTATTGGATATAAAGGGGTGAATGGTTCCTATTATTTATTGTAGGTTTAGCTATCACTATTCTTGAAAATATATGTGTGGAATAAAGAAAGAATCACCGAAATAACAAAGAATTCCTTGTTTTGTGTTGATTTATAAAGGCAACTGATTCGCAAAAACATTTTACTGTTTTCTGTTTTTTGGAATTTTTTTTGAAGATTCCAAAACTGAAGCAGAGAATTTGAACTAAAATATAAAAATAATTAACAATGCGTAGAATATCGGGTTAAAAAAAAATACCTCTGAATAGGAAAAAAAGCCAAAGGTTAGCACAGCTGTCATGCTCACAGAAGATCTAGGTTCAAATCCCTCCAGCTGCCTTTGACTTATATTTTCAATGCAAGGCCTTTTTTCTTTTTTTTTTTTTTTTTAATCCCATATCCTACTTGCGATTATTTATAACTTTATCTCAACATAGGGAAGGCACATGGCTTAGTGGTTGGGGCATTCAGCACACGATCATATAATTGTGAGTTTGATTCCTGGCAACAGAGTGTGTCCTTAAGCAAGACCCTTCACTTCATGTTGCTTCATTCAGCTGAAGGTGGGGCACCACTTTCAAGAAATTTTAGTCGAATGAATTAACCACAGCATTTTTTTCTTTTAAGCCTCGTATTTTATCAGTTTTTTAAAATTTTTTGCTAAACCACTAAAACATAAGAACATAACCACACCAACACCAGTGTAGGAGGACAAACACAGACGCACAGAAGCACTCACACACACACACAAAAGGCTTCTTTCAGTTTCTGTCTACCAAATCCACTCACAAGGCTTTGGTTGGCCCAAGGCTGAGACATTTGCCCGAGGAGCCATGCAGTGGAACTGAACCGGGAACCATGTGGTTGGGAAGCAAACTTCTTACCATGCAGCCATGCCTTCACTTATGTACAGCCTTATCACATTCTGTACCACACTGAATCCTTCCCCAGAGCAACATTAAGGGTACACGTGTCTTTGGAGTACTCAGCCACTTGATCAGATCAACTTGAACCCTCGTTATCGTAAACGAGAGAGCATCAGTGTGCTTGTAATTAAATTCATTTTGTATTGAAACATTTATTTTATTCAATTATTTTCGGTTATTTTAATTTTGTTCTCAATTCCGTTTGTTCAAATATTTGTCCTCCTAAATGTCTGTGTAATTTACATAATAATTTAAATATTTAAATAAATGCATTATATATACACACATATGTGTGTGTGTGTGTGTATGTACGTATGTATATATACATACATACATATATTATATTTTTTAAAATATGTGTGTGTATATGTATGTATGCACGTGCGTATGTGTGTGTGTATGTGTGTGTGACAGTGCATCTGTATGTGTGTATGTGCATATATATGTATATACATATGTATCTATATATGTATGTATATACATTTGTATGCATGCATGTGTGTGTGTGTGTGTGTATACAAGTATATAAGTATATAGATGTGCGTGTATATGTGTGTGTGTATATATATATATATATATATATAGATATATATATATATATACATACATATATATACGTGCATGTGTATATATATATATATATACATATATACATACATATATATACATGCACACATACATATACATATATACACATACATATATACATATACATATTGATAGATATAGATACATGTATGTGTTTTAATTACATTTTTTTATGTTTGAAATTTGCAATAAAAGCTCTATTATATTTAATTACTTTGCTTCGTTATTATATTAAACAAACAGCAAAGTATATACACATTATTTTTATGTATATATAAAGCACATATTCCTTTTGCCATTTATTCATTAATTCTATATACACCCTTTAGTATATTATATATATTTTTATGATTTTCATTTTTAAACATTTTAGCAAACCAGATTATTTCCTTAAACATTACCAACAACATTAGACCAAAATTTATTCATATATGTGTATATATATATGTGTGTGTATATGTATGTGTGTATGTATGTATGTATGTATATATGTGTGTGTGTGTATGTGTGTGTGCGCGCACATGTGTGGGCATGTGGGTATGTATGTAGGTATGTGTGCATGTATGTATGTCAGTATGTATGTATGTAGGAATGTATGTATGTAGATGTATGTATATATGTATATATATATATATACACACATACATACATATACATATATATAAAATATATATTCATAGATATAAATATTATATATGATATATATATACATATACACACACACACACACACACGCACACACAATATATATATATAGTTGTTTTTTAATATTTTCTGCATTTAGAATAGTTTATTAAATCTTCCAGAAGCAACTTCTTGGAAAATGGTAATTCCTGTTGTCTGTGTAGTGAGTACTTATATCAAAGAATCGTACACAATGCTACACCTAATTTTATTGCTTCACATAGTATCATTCTGGAATTCAATGCAAGAATTTAGAATGTCATCACATGATTTTCCAATTAATTGTCTTCAAGCCACCAGTATTCCTCTCTCTCTCTCTCTCTCTCTCTCTTTCTTTCTCTTTCAATTTATCTCTTCTTGTGTTTTTAACCTCTAACACCTTCCGTGCAAAGCTACATTTGATATACGTAGATATAATTGTATGTGTATATAATTGTATGTGTGTATAATTGTATGTGTATATGTCAATTTGAAATAATCAGAAAGAAGTGTATACAAATAGTGTAAAATCTATTTGCTGATGTGCAACACTGCCTCGTCAGTAGAAAAGAATTTGTTTCTTCTTGGGCAGCACTTTTGCACATCAGCAAATAGATTTTATGCTATTCATTTCTTATCTTTTGCTTGTTTTAAGTCATTAGACTGCGACCATGCGGGGGCACCGCTTTGAAGAATTTTAATTGAATGAATCAACCCCAATACTTCTTTTTCAGCCTGGTACTTGAAGAATTCTTAACTGAAGAAATCAATCCCAGTGCATATTTTTTTTAAGCCTGTAAACTGTCAAATTTATCTGAACCACCCTGTATATACACACACACACACACACACACACACACACACACACACAAACAACAAAAAATGGGATGGCCAAATCTGGAATGCCTTTGATCACAATTCTGTTCATCAAAAGCTGTTCTAAGGCTAAATAAGACCATTTTTCTTGGTGCCACTTAAAACAATATTCTTTGATTTTTCATGGCTTGAAAGTCACTTTCCATTTTCAGAGGTGACAGCACCAATTGTTTCACTCTCTTTTGGTTTTCTTAGAGAAAGAATTTATAGAAACAAATTCCAAATAGTGCAGGAACTGAAAAATAATATTTATCCAGAAATTAGTACATTGGAACCAGATATATTACAAGATGTTATGGAAGACTGCCTAGAAAGGGTTTGGCTCTGTAAAAGCAAAAATGGAAGGCATTTCTAAAATGTTATATATTCCATAATTGGTTCAATGAAAGTCCAAAATAAATATAGTGAAATTCTTTACCATTTTTGCTAAAAAAAAGTTATTCAAGTTTCAAAACAGAACATTCTTTAGCACTACAACCAGTTTTACACACACACACACCCGTGTGTGTGTGTACAAAGATTGCGGTTTCGATTCCTGGCGGCACATCGTGTCCTTGAGCAAGACACTTTATTTCACATTGCTTCAGTCCACTCAGCTGACAAAAACGAGTTGTACCTGTAATTCAAAAGGGGCCATCCTTGTCACATTCAGTGTCATGCTGAACCCCGCCTTACAGCATTAAGAGTTCTTATCTCTTATCTCTTATCTCTAGAGGCTTCGGCACCCTCAGTCACATTTAGTGACACTTAAACTTTTCCTTTATGTATTATATTGTGCCTAACTGTTTGCATTAATTTTCATACACATTTCTCCAAGTGAATACTTGTTCAAATTTCCAATGGCCAACGAGAAGCATCATCTTATGCTTTGAAATTTTAAGTACCACAGAATTTGAATCAGACTGTTTTGATCCAAACATGTCACTCCCAATAAATTGGTTGAGTGCCCTTCTTTCGCTTGTCCACTCACTCGTGTATGTATATATATATATATATATATATATATATATATATATATATATATATATATATATATATATATATAGATATATAGATATATAGATATATATATACACATACATTTATATATATAAAGAACTTTTATCAGTTTATCACACTTTGATAAGGAAAAAATCCACAATCTTCCATCTCAATAAACCACTTTTGTTGCTGAAAGCTGTTTTTTTTTTTTATTTACTAAAGATTGCTTGAAGCTGACTTTCTTCCTACACCTCAATCCTTGGATCTATATATATATATATATACACACACACACACATACATACTTATATACATACATATATACACACACACACATACTTAAATGCTATAATGTCGATACAACTGCCTTGTCACAGCGACAGCGACAATTGTACAATTTATGAGTTAGGTGACAAATGGAGAGAACATGGAGAGAAGAAGGGGAGAAAAACAAAAAGATATATACATTCATATGCATGCACACACACACACATGTATATACATATATATATATAAATATTTATATACATATATACATATATATATATATATATATATATATATATATATGTACACATACACATCGACACACATTCCATCATTGTTCTAACTACATTCTTCTCCCCACTTCTCAATTACTGAGCCACACGTATACACAAACACTTACACATACACACATATACACATACATACACATACACACACACATACATCTACACCCCACCTCAAAGCCACACTAATTCGTTTTTACAAATTAGCATTCCAGTCTTCACAGCACCAGATTAACAACAGCAGTGCCACCAAAAACCAATTTCCATTCTTCACTCACTGTTAATACCACAGAATCCATTCTTTCCTCCACCTCACAACACACTGACAGAACCAAGCAGACGAAACCAAACTCAACCACTGCAGACAAAAGAATCAAAGACACAAGAAATAATGATGATGATGATGATGATGATGATGAAAATCTTGAGAAATACGTGTAGCAAATAGGGGCTGCAATAAGGGTGGAGCACTTGCAGAAAACAGCATCGCTTGGAACCACTCGAATACCCCAGAAGGTGCTCGAAAAATAACGGGTGTTACCTTAGTTCACTGGTAGTGAACAGCTGACACCATAGTACATCCCCAGCGTTAGAAGTTGTGCAAAGGCAATAAATAATGATAATAATAATAATAATAATAATAATAATAATAATAATAATGATAATAATGATAATGATAATCATGACTAGAATGTAAAGGTTTCCCTAGCAATATTTGAACCTGAGGCTCATAACTCCAACCATAGGGTTGCACTGAGAAAGTTCCCCTCTGAGGTACAAGTCTAGACAAGGTGGTTTATGGAAGACCAGCAGTCACCCAAGTATGCCAGCCTCTCCAAGGGAACGGCAAAGGGGCCAATACAGTTTGGCACCAGTGATGTCACAACTCATTTCTACAGCTGAGTGAACTGGAACAATGTGAAAGGAAGTGTCTTGCTCAAGAACACAACACACAGCCCGGTCCAGGAATTGAACTCACTACCTCATGATTGTGAGCCTGATACTCTAACCGCTGAGCCATGTGCCATCATTTAATATCCATTATCCATGCTGGTGTGGTTCAGACAGTTTGGCAGGGGGTGGCAAGACAGAGAACCACACTGGTTCCATTGTTGGTTTTGGCATCAACTCATATACACAATTATAAATACACACAATTACATATATGTATATATGTGTGTGTGTATATATACACATACATATATACACACAATTACATATATACATATATGTATACATGTATCTATATGTACATGTGTGTATATATATATATATATATATATATATACATAGATATATACACACACACAATTATAAATACACACATATATACATATATATTTATATGTATATATACACACACACACATATATATGTGTGTGTGTATATATGTGTGTGTATATATGTGTGTGTATGTATGTATGTAGGGATGGATGGATGATGTATATATATATATATATATATTTATCATTATAAATATACAGGGATTAGCAATTGAGTTGCTTCTCCAACATACTGAAAATTTAGAAATAGCAGTCAAAGAACTACTGATTCCAAACTACAAATTTTCTCCAAAGTGGATGGCGATATTTATGGCACACATAGAACAAAAAACCGGAGGGAAAAGCGTACGGGACTATTTGTGACGCACATGGAATAGATTTCTTTGAGGTGAGGTGCCTGAACTCGCTAGCCGATGAATTCGTAAGTGCCTTTCTTATCGTTGATTTTTGGTGTCGCATGGCCAAAGATTACCGTGAATTTTTTTAGAGACACTTTCAAATTTATCAGAATATTGAGGCTGAAGATTGGAATAGTGAAATTTCCATTCACTTAACCATGAAACGATTCGTATCCAATTAACTAAAGGCTTGGCTTGTTTACGCTTTTCCCTCCGGTTTTTTGTTCTATGTGTGCCATAAATATCGCCATCCACTTTGGAGAAAATTTGTAGTTTGGAATCAGTAGTTCTTTGACTGCTATTTCTAAATTTTCAGTATGTTGGAGAAGCAACTCAATTGCTAATCCCTGTATATTTATAATGATAAATAGTCTTACCGATAAAGGTTTTTTTCATACTGAACTACTTGGCAGAATTGTTAATTATTAATTCTATTATTAATTGACGATTCTCTGCCCTTATTCTTGTATATATATATATATATATATATAATACACACACACACACACACACGTGAATTTTCAAGGCAATTTTAATGCTTATTGTGGAGACTACAGTGATATTTTAAGATTATCAAAGGCTTGCTGTAACATTCATGTATCCTTGGGCAAGATATTCCACTCCACTTGTTTATCAACACAAATCTTCCTTTCATCTATTACTGGAAACCTCTCCTAATGTCATTACTTAATCATTTGCTAACGAAGGAGCCACTGTTTGATCATTTCTTTTGCTAGAAATAGCAGCCACATTACCCTCAAAATCACACACAGTTGCCTACATTGTCTTTTATTGTTTTTTTTTTAAGCTTTAACATGTTTCAGTCAGAGGGCTGTGACCATGCTGGGGCACTGCCTCGAAGGGTTGTGTAAATTGATTCTAGTATTAATTCTAGTATTAATCTGGCACTTATTCTATCTGTTAAATTGCAGGGATGTAAACAAACCAACAGAGGTTTTTAAGCAGTAGTGAGAGACAAACACACACGACACACTCATACACACAACTCCTCGACTCCTCCATTTACAAGCAAAAACACTGCTGACCAAAGGTCTGCTTGACCAGGGATGACCCATGGCTAAACAACACAGCTACCACCATCCACAACTGAAGACAGAGTCTTTCCTCTTCAGCCAAGTCCCCATCGACTTTTTCAAGTTCCACTTGAAAGGAAAGTGAAGATGGAGGGGGAAGTATGCCCCCCCCCCACACACACACACATCTAGTAATTATTGAAAAGTGGGTGAATGTGGCAAGGATGGCCCCATGTGAATGGAGCCTACTCTGAACATACACTTGTAAATGGAGGAGTCGAAGTGTTGTGTGTGTGTGTGTGTGCACATGTGTGCGCTTGTGTTTCTCCTCCACCACCATTTAACATTTGGTGCTGGTTTGTTTAGGCCCCTGTAACTTAGCAGTTCAGCAAAAGAGACTAATAGAATAAGTACCAGGTTTTTTTAAAAAAAGGAAGTACTGAGGTTGATTCGTTTAACTAAAACCCTTCAAAGCTGTGCTCCAGCAGGGCTTCAGTCCAATGACGGAAACATGTAAAAAGATTTTTAAAAAGTAAAAAAAGATAATTAAGGATTTGTTAATTGGCAATTTTTGTTGTCAGTGCTCTTGGTTGAGGCATGAACATCACAACACATGCCTCTTCTGAGATGAGTGGATGGGGAGTAAAAGAGAATGAGAAGAAAAGAGTTCATGAAGGAATGAAGGAATGACGGAATGAGTGAATGACGGCAACAGAACGAGAAGATTTACAAATGAGGAAGAGGGAAAAAAAATAAATAAAAACGAAATACAAATGAAAAATATATATAAAAAAAAAGAAAACAAAGTAATACATTAGAAGTAATTTGAAAGAGATAAAATATTGAAGCAAACAACATCCGCAACCATCGTTTAAATAGCATCGGTTTACGATGTTAAAACTTCGAAATTGGAATCAAATTGAGACAATCTGTCTGATAACTGAGTGGCGGTGGCGGCGGCGGTGGCGGCGGCGGTGGCGGCGGCGGTGGTGGTGGCGGCGGCGGTGGTGGAGGTGAAAGTGTGAGCTAAATGAAATTTAACGAAGACGAAGACAACAGTGACAAGAAAGTCGGTGGCGGCGGCGGCAGTTAAAGTGATTATTGCTGCTTTAGAACAATGAGTTTTCTGAACATCCTCCCCCTCCCCCTCCCCACCCCCGCACTGATGCCAGTTGAAAAGATTTAATAATAGGGAGGGAAGAGAGAGAGATGGAGCGAGATTAAGAGAAAGGGGAGAGAGTAAAGAGAAAAGGAGAAGAATAAAGAGATGAGGGAGAGAGGGAGGAGATAGGGGAGAGTAAGAGTAGAAGAGAGAAAAGGGACAGAGTGGGAGGGATGAAGAGAAAGGAGAGAAGAAGAGAGAAAGAGGAGGACATTGGAAAAATTAGGAGGAATAAAGTGTCCCACCCAAAGATACGAGATGCTGCTGGGAATTGAACTCACAACTTTATGCTTGGACCAAACAAAGCTATTCATCTTCACAAAAAAACGTGGCACTCCACCGGTTATGATCTGATCTATGGAAGAGCCGGCTCGTGAAATTGATATGTAAGTGGCTGAGTACTCCACAGATTTGCGGTACCCATTTATCGAGCTTTTCCACTTTACCAATCTTCTGCAGATTGTGTGAGACCGTTGCAATACCAACACCAAATGCCTGAGACATTTCTGTGACCCTTTGATGTGGGTTTTGCTCCTCAACAATTGCTTTCAATTGTTCATTGTCAAGACTGCATGACCGTCCTCTGCCATTTTCTATCTTCAAGGCTCTCATCACCATTACGGAATTTCTGAAACCACCTTCGAACTGTGAGATCACTTGTGGACCCCTCTCCCCGTGCTCTGTTGATATTGGCAGCAGTTTGGGAGGCATTGTGTCCAAGCTTGAACTCATGCAAGAAAAGTAAGCAAAGGTCCTTTTTTTGTCATGTTCATAATCAAGGGCCCCTATGCTTCAAGAATGTCTTCTGTCTGAAATAAGTAACAAAATTATTAAAGAGCATACATCAATTATTAAGTATGTCGAAATTCACCTGAAATATAATTAAAATACTATGATAAAATTGCGTTTCAAAACGCAACACTTAGAGCGGCCATTATTTTCGGAACAACCTAACACAATCACTACTACTACTACCACTGTCAGTACCACCACCGCCACCACCACAATTAGAATGATGACGACCACTACCACAACCACCACCACTATCTCCACGACCATCACAACCATTGCCACAACCTCCACTACTTCCACCATCTCCACCTCAACCACTACCATCACCAGCACCACAACCATCATTACAAGTGTCGCCAAAACCACCACCACCACCACAACAACAACAACAACAATTACCACGACCATCACAAACCCCCACCACCACAATAACAAACACCACCACCACCACCACCACCACCATCATCAAAGACCAAACTAATTCAGTGTTTTGCAACAAATCTCGATTCTATCTTTGATAGCGAAATCCCATTGAATTCTTCATTCTGTGAACATTTTCTGCATCAAGTGATTCCTGTAGATTTACTGCATTGACCTCTGCCGTCTTTGATCTGTTTAGTCGCAATCAGAATGGACAGTTAGTTAGGTGGCAAATCTATGGCGAGAGACATTGTTTTGGACGAGGAACCGTACCGTTTAGATTGTGGTGCTGCGCCGTTCTTGAGAATTATTAGCGTTACCATGCTGTTGTTAATATTGTGGAGAAACATAGAACAAAATACGGAAGGAGGCTTTGTGATGCAAGTGACCACGAAATACATATTTGTGTGTCTGTGGGTGTGTGTATAAATATATATATATGTATGTATGCAAGCGTATGTAAATTATTTATATAAATATATATAAATATGGTAATCTTCAAGTTTAGGGGGATAAAAAAAAATAAATAAAAATATTCAAGGGAAGTAACTGAACGTCTTACCAGTATTCTCCGTACATCTCTGTTTATAAATAAATCACACACGTGATTTGATTGACGTTAGGGTTAGGGTGTGATTTATTTATAAACAGCTAGAAGAAAACGGATAATACTGGTAAGTCGTTCAGTTATTTCCCTTGAATATTTTTATTTATTTATTTTTATCCCCCTAAACTTGAAGATTACCTATATATATATATATATATATATATATATATATATATATATATATATATATATATATATATATATATATAGGTTCAAAAAAAGGAAAAAGACAAAAAACAACAACGTGAGGACGTGATACGGATAGTGTTACTAGACGCTCGGGAAAGGAAAGAGAGAGAGTATGACGTTTCGAGCGGAGCTCTTCGTCGGAAACAAGGAAAGTTCAAAGAAGGGAAAAACGGAGAAAGAAAACATCGCCACCGATGTCCACGAGGAAGGACCGGAAGAGGAAGTGGTGGAGGAAAAGTTCTTTCTAAGACAGGAGAGTGAAAAAGGGATGTGAATATGTGTGCGTGCGCGAGGGTCTGCGTGTGTATGTAATAACAGAACGTGTGTGTGCGTAGTTTGGCTGTTTATTTGTTAGTGTGTGTGTGTGTGTGTGACGTAGTGGATATATATTTCTGCAACAAATGTAACGAAGAGACAAATGTTTATTTTTCGTTAATAAATTTCAAGACAAGATGTCGTTTTGTTATTTTTCTCCTAAAACTCTTGAAAGCAAATAAAAAAGAAACAACAACGTCCACTGCCATATTGTATATGCCATGTATTTCAAAGATTGCTTCCAACATCGTCTGATTGTCCAGGGTTCTCCAATTTTAGATATTTATTCATTTATTTATTTATTTATTTATTTCTATGATGGCAATATTTATGGTTTTTAGAAATTTCCTATCAACTTTCGTGTTGTGAATAATGGCAAAATGT
>NC_142953.1:1173958-1191458 GCF_046866305.1 Octopus bimaculoides | reverse complement strand
CCACTCCGAGAGTGCAATGGGTGCTTTCCCATGACACTGGTATCTGCCATGACTGCGATTTTACTTGGCTTCATGGGTCTTCTTCTCAAGCACAGCATAATGCCAAAGGTCTTGGTCATTGCCTTGGTGAGGCCCAACACTCGAAAGGAACTCAACCACTTTGCCTCCATGAGATATAGTTTTACCTAGGCCAGTCCAGTGGCTTTTTTCCAAATGTGTGTGTGTGTGTGTGTGAGTGTATAATTGTATTATTTTCAATGCCCATGTGTACTTTTAGAGAGAGAGAGAGAGAGACGAAGAAGAGCGAGGTGATGTTGAAGTAGATATCACCAGTGAAAAGACTAAGCTCCGACTGCTTATATTACATATAAATACTTGCTAATTATTGACAAAACATACAAAACGTGACACCGGCACCGGCACCACCCTCGACACCGCCACCACCACAACACCACCACCTCCACCATATTTATATTTATTAAGGTTTTCAGTTTTAAAAGCAAATGTTTCTCATTCAATCAATGTTATTTTAAACTATATATATACATTTTTCACCTTTCTTTTTTCCCCTTCACATTGCAGTTATCAATATTATTATTATTATTATCGTTATTATTATTATTATTATTATTATTGTTGTTGTTGTTGTTATTATTATTGGTATTGTTATTCGCTTATTTGTTTTATTAACTCTTTTGCAACCACAACTCGTAGAATAATTCTATTGGAATTCAGAAATATAACGGACTTAATCAATATCAAAAACCACCGTTTCTTAGCCAAGAATTTCTTCACTTGACATTTTCTACATTTCTAAAGATTCTTCCTCTCTTTCACTCTCTCTCCCACACGCTCATTTACTCTCTCTCTCTCTCTCTCTCTCCTACACACACTTATTCTATCTTTCTCTCTCTCTCCCTTTTTACTCACTCTTTATGTTGTTCACTCTCTCTCTCCTTCTCCCACTCTCTCTCTTTTTACTCTTCCTGTTGTTCATTCTCTCTTTCCCTCTCCCACTCTTTCTCACTGTCTCTGTCTCTCCTACACACACTCTCTCTCTCTCTTCCAAACACTCTCTTTCATGCTACCCACAATCTCTTTTTCCTCTCTCCCTCTTTCTCACCTACAAAATCTCTTTTTCCTCTCTTTCTCTCTTTCTCACCTACACAATCTTTTCCCTTCTCTCTCTCTCTCTCCCTTTCTCTCCCTCTCTACATTCATCTCATTATACACACACAAACACACACACACACACATAATATATATAATAACATTATTTTTTAAATAGTTTTCTCTTTTCCTTGCCAGTTTTCCTCCTGTTATTCTTCTATTTGTTGCTGCTGCTGCTGCTGCTGTTGTTGTTGTTATTCCTGTCTTTGAGGCTTACTTTATTGACTATCTTTTAATATGGTAAAAAGTTCCAAACAGATAGGAATTCCTTTGATGTGTTCAATGTCTTTGAAATCAGATCAGTCGTAATACAGCGTTCAATTGACATTTACCTAACGCTTACACACACACATACTAACACACTGACACACAGATATATGTATATGTATGTGTGTATGTAGGTACACGTATATATATATATATATATATATATTATATGTGTGTGTACGTGGAGGGTGTATGTGTGTGTATGTATGTATACATATCTATATATATATATAGATAGATATGTATATTTATGTATCTATATGTATGATGTATATATATATATATATATGTATATATATATATATGATATATATGTATGTGTATATATATATGTAGATATATAAATGTATGTGTATGTACATGTGTGTATATATGTGTATATATGTATGTAAGTATACATAAATTTGTATATATATGTGTGTGTATATATGTATATGTGTGTCTGACTGTCTATATAAATGTATGTGTATATGTGTATGTGTTTCTGTATGTGTGTGTGTGTATGTTTGTATTTGTGTGTGTGTGTAGGGAGTTAGAACTTTCACTCTATTGACATTAGCAAATACCAAATGCTCCTCATGGCCAAGGAACTAAAAAAAAACGGTTTTGGATATCGGTGGAAACAGGAGAACATTGTAAAATAATTCTTAATTGACAGACCATATGGTGCCAAAGTTGCCATAAACCATAATGCCACAAAACAAATTCTGAAACTTGGTTCTCTCTTCATCATCAGACTTTTTAAGCCACAGTTTTTTTATTTGGACGTTAACACTTGTCTTTTGACAACAAACATTTTAGTGGGGGTGTTTGTTATTGTTGCTGTTGTTGTTTAGCTTGTAGCAAATACATACACAAGGATACACACATAGATATATACATACATACTTATATATATATATATGAGCAGAGGTGGGTGGGGGTGGAGGAGGAGGAGCAGATTGGAGGAGGTAGCAAAAGAAGGCACAGCCACCAATTGTGAAGGCAGAGGGGAAAGAAATCCATCAGAAGTGAACAAATGTTGAGAAATTAATTTGTTTTAATAATGTCAGATAATTAGTTTAATATTAGAAATATAAGGAGTGAAATATGGTAAGGAAACGGTCAAAGGAATATGCCATTATTGGCTGCGTCGATGGTGCTTTAAATGGATTACTTTTCTATACGGATCCATCGATCCCACTTGACTTCATTCTGTGATTCTCCAAAATGTCTTCATCCAAGAATGAAAACGATGTTGATGAATGACGATGAATTATCGAATGATGACAATAACCAACACCGTGTCAACGTAGAGGAATAGAATCACATGTATGAGATTGTGTGGTCACATGTAGTGACGCCTCTCAGAATGGCAGAGACTTGGAGATAATAATTCTTTTCACAAAAGGCAGAGAGAATACGATGGATCCAAACCAATTCAGAAAATATAATTATCAGAAATATAATTATCAGAAACAGCTTTATCCTTATCGGGATCAAATGATAGTTAGTGTAACAGAATGGTTTTATATAATTGGCCGATTCCAGGGAGATCTTTTATCACAATTAATAGAAGTTTTGTACGATCTAACAGCCGTTTAGATTTGAAGAAATAAAATGAAACAGAGGAGATGGGATTTGTAACACAGAATTTTGTATTCTGTAGCTCGAAGGTAAGGAGTACATAAAACGAAGTGAGTTCAGAAGACTACATGTGATATGTAAAGAATGACAGCGCTATTGCTAGAGGCATTTGGTAAATGCCTATCTTGGAAGCGCACAATGAAAGCCAAACCATTTAAATGTGTAACGTTGACAATGAAAGTTATGCCAGATACTTAATTGGTCTTGTGTTTGTGACTGTTTACGCTGTGAGCTATTTCCAAGAATATATAGTGACGCTAAATTTCTGATTTCCTATCAGTACATCAGTGATTCAACATGAAACTGTTTGTACAGTCAACTCGAGAGCGGCGGCGGCGGTTTGCGTTTTTGTTTTGTGCTTGCGGTGCACTTCACAGCAAATGAATATATTTTGGTGCACCTTGGGCAGAAAATAAAAACGTAAACGAAAACAACAAAAATTAAGCAAAAATGTTTTAAAGTGTATTTATATATTTTGGTTTAAAATACGCATTATTTAAACTCCAGAAAATTATTAATTAATTATATTCTTCTTTATTTAATTATTATATGTGTACTTGTTCGTTTAATAGATGAAACCTAATTATCAACATATTAAAATTGTTTTAGTTTATTTTCTCTCTTTCTCTTCTTAATTGTCTGTCTCTCTCTTGTCTATCTCTCTGTCTATCTTCCTTTTTCTCTCTCTCTGCCTCTCTCTTTTTCTCTCACTCTGTCTTTTCCTTAGTCACTGTCTCTCTATATCTCTCTCTGTTTTTCTTTTTCTCTTGTGTGTGTGTCTATCACTATCAATTCCTCTTTATCTATCTACCAATCAATCTATCTAGCTGTCTTTCTCTCTCTTTCCTTCTGTCTGTGTTTGCCTCTCTTTCTCTCTCTCTCTCTCTTTCTCAGTTTACTTGTACAGGATGAGGATCAGTTAATTATGATTTCATTCAAAATATTCCCCTCCTCTCAGATTCACACACTTATTGCAGGGGTCCTTCAGTTTTTCTAAGCCCTGTAAAAGAACTCGGAAGGTTGGGCCTTCAACCGGGCCTTTCATGAAAACCTTAAAGCTGGGAACTTTTCAACAACCTCCCTCGGACAGATATATATATATATGTTCTTTTATTCTTTTACTTGTTTCAGTCATTTGACTGTGGCCATGCTGGAGCACCACCTTTAGTCGAGCAAATCGACCCCAGGAATTATTCTTTGTAAGCCTAGCACTTATTCTATCGGTCTCACACCAACATCGGTTGTCAAGCGATGTTGGGGGGGGGGGGGACAAACATTCACAAGGCTTTGATTATTTATTATTTTATAATAGCCTTTATTTATTCATTTATAAAATAAATCTAATTTTGTACCTCTATAAATTCATATTTAGTTTATATATAACAATACCGGGATCTTCACAACTTAAAATAAACTGCTTAGATTATAATCTAATTAATATATCGTTAGCATGTTTTTTTGCCTCTGTACTCCTTTATTAAGTACCAGTAAATGCCAATTGGTCAATTTTTATAGATACCATCTGATAAGTTAGTATTTTATATATATATATATATAGAGAGAGAGAGAGAGTGAGGAGCCACACAGTGGGATTGAGCCTGGAACTGTGTGGTTGGGAAGCAAACTTCTTACCGTGCAGGCATGCCTACACATTTATAGATATATATAGTTGATGATGATGATGATATATGTACATGAAGATACAGGTCAATATATATATATATATATATATATATATATATATATATATATATATATATATATATATATATATTATATATATATATTGCATTGTGTTTATATATGTAACATAATAACACAATAATGAAAGAACAGTTACAATAAACAAAAAGCCAAGCTGGAAAAATGTCTATCTGCTTTTTGTTGTGTTTTTGTTGATTGTGTGTTCTAACGTGATTTCCCATGAGGCTTTGCAACAAATGAAATATGGCCTCCTCTGATTCACAAGTTCAGATGTAAATCTCTTCGCAAAATATTAAAATGATGGCTGATCTAAAACAATCATTTTAGCAGCTTGTCAGTTTAGATATCAAACAATAATATTGGTTCGGCTATTGATAAGGAACGAGAAAAATCTCTGTTCCACCCTCACCACCATCACCATCACCACACACACAAACACACACGCACCTTCTGGAACATTCTGGAAAGTGATATTTGAAATGATATCCAATTATTCTCATTCAGGTTTATCTCCATCTCTTCCATATACATACGCATATATATATACATATACATATGTATGTGTATATATATATATATATATATATATATATGTACACATTTGTATTTGTGGGTGTGCGTATTTATTTATATATATGCATATATATATATATATATATATATATATATATATATATATATATATATGCATTCTGGTGCTTATCTCCTTCACTTCATTTATATCTCTCACTTCACCTTCAATACAATTCTTGTACAAATTCTGTGATTTTCTCGTAGCTGTAACATATCCATGTTTTCTTTTTTTCCTTCTCACTTTTCTGTTGCAACACATCTCTCAGTTTGTTAATATAATTTCTTACTTACCTATCTGCTCACCCACCTACCCACCAACCTACCCACCTGTTTCTATCCATCCATCCATTCACCCACCCATCCTACCGATATGTTTGTAGTCTTATTTTCTCTCCCTACATGTTTTCTCTATCTGACTGCTCCGTTAAACAACTCCTTCTCCATCATTCCTCCATCAATAAAACTATTTTCCTTGCTTTATACATGTTTGTCTCACTGAGTAAATATTAATCTTATCGTCCTATCTATTCTCCATCCATGTCCTACATCAAATGGCCCTCCATGGATCTTGCATGTCCCTCACTCACACCCTCTCTCATACATATTTTACACACACACACACACTAATAGACACATGCTTACATGCATATATACACACACGTGTGTGCATGCATATGTATACTCACACACACACACACACATAAAAACACACATGTATACATCTATGCACAGGCACATACACATGCACACATATATATACATACAGACACACACATATATATATATATATACACAGACACACACACACACACATATATATATATAGGATGGGCTTCTTTCAGTTTCCATCTACCAAATCCACTCACAAGGCTTTGGTCGGGTCCGAGGCTATAGTAGAAGTCACTTGCCCAAGGTGCCATGCAGTGGGACTGAACCTGGAACCATGTGGTTGAGAAGCCCTTTACCACCCAGCCACTCCTGTGCCTGTCATCACCATTCTCTATCTCCCCCCACCCCGTTTCATCAACCTCATCCTCCAGCACTGCCATCTCTGCTCCATTCACACCTCTCTCCTTATTTTATACTCTCCCTTCTCCTCCCTTCCATTCCTCCCACCCCTCTCTCATGTTTCTTCATGTTTCTCTCTACATTCTCTCCCCCCACCACCCCTTTATTTTCTCATGGCTTCCATTCCCCACCCTCCCACTGGACACAACCTCTCCACAGTTTAATACATCTCTTCTTTCTTTCTTTCTTTCTTTCTTCCCCTCTTTAATTTACAAATTTGTAAATCTAATCTCGGTCTTTCAACCATGAAACAATTGATGAAAAATCAATCACACACAAACACATGTGCACACATGCAGTCATGCACATACAAACATGTGTGTGCACACATGCACATACACGAACACGCAGACACAGACACACACACACGAACACGCAGACACACACATGCCTATGTACACAGAGACGCACACACTTCCCATCGCCATCATTGTCATGGTTTCCATCTTCACTCGGATCAGACAAACTTCATTCGGCCAGATGCTTCTCCTCTTGCTCCAACCCTGTTTCCAAGCAAGATAATATTTCCCTTCTTCTCCAAGTTGTGCACTGGGCAGAATCATTAGCCTGCCAGGCAAAATCCTTACTCACTTTCATCCATCTTGACATTCTGAGTTCAAATCCTGTTGAGGTCGTCTTTACCTTTTATCCTTTCAGGGTCACTAAAATAGGCAACACTTGAATATTTGCTGTAGGCCATCTTTTATACCAAGACAAAACAATGTCCATGATAACACTTCCAATCAGTTAGGATGAGAAGTCATGAGAGCCACTGCCTGGTACTGCATCAGGGCATTTTTTATTATTATTATTATTATTGTTGTTCAACATTTGGTAGTTTCAGGTAAATTCCTATTACGCCACCTGCTACACGTCATTGTTGCTACTCACACCTACCCTACAATGTCTTTCTAAAAAAAAAACGATCACATCATTGAAATCTCAAAGCTATGAGATAATTCAGGATTAATTGAAAACAATGTGAATAAATAAGGATTACATTCAACAGAGTAATCTGTCAGAATAATGCCAAAGGTCTAATGCCAAAGATCTCTTTCAATGAAATCCAGTTAGAGAGGTTACACAACTTTGGCAGTCATTGTAGAACAACAGCAGACCCCCCCCCCTCCTGAGCAAAACAGGAAAGAAAAGGACGCTAATCCTCTTTGCAACTTTACACAGATTAATTCTATTATTACCGTATTTCCATTTGTCAAATCTATCTGCAAGATAAACAATATTTGAAGGTTTAATGCTGAAATCAGTTGCCAAAGGAAGATTCCATAAATTTGATCCCATCGTTAAATATTTCAAAAGGGCATATTCAATATTTCATGTGTGTGGCTGTGTGCTAAGAAGCTTCTCATGGGTTCAGTCTCATTGTATGGCACCTTGCGCAAGTGTCTCTTTTTATAGCCTCAGGATGATGATGATGATGATGTATATATATATATACACACACAGAAATGCATATACACACACATATATGTATACACACATATGTGGGCTGTGTGGTAAGTAGCTTGCTTTCCAGCCACATGATTCCAGGTTCAGTCCCACTGCATGGCACCTTGGGCAAGTGTCTTCTACTATAGCCTCAGGCCTACAAAAGCCTTGTGAGTGGATTTGGCAGACGGAATCTGTAAGAATCCTGTTGCGTGTGTGTGTGTGTTTGTATATATGAATATATGTATTGATATATGTACATGTATGTGTGTGTAAGTATATCTTTGTGTCTGTATTTGTCCCCCACCACCACTCGACAACTGGTGTTGGTGTGTTTACATCCCCATAACTTGGCAGTTCAGCAAAATAGACTGATAAAGCAAGCGCCAGGCTTAAAAAACAAATAAGAACTGGCACTGATTCATTCGCCTGAAAATTCTTCAATGCAGTGCTCCAGCATGACCACTGTCTAATGCCAAAAACAAGTAAAAAATAAAAGATATATACACACATATACATAAAGCTGTATAATACACACATACATACACAAAATACATATGTATATATATATATATATATATATATATATATATATATATATATATATATATATATATATAGGCGCGGGAGTGGCTGTGAGGTAAGTAGTTTGCTTACCAACCATATGGTTCTGGGTTCAGTCCCACTGCGTGGCATCTTGGGCAAGTGTCTTCTACTATAGCCTCGGGCCGACCAAAGCCTTGTGAGTGGATTTGGTAGATGGAAACTGAAAGAAGCCCATCGTATATATGTATGTGTGTGTGTGTTTGTGTGTCTGTGTTTGTCCCCCCAACATCGCTTGACAACCGATGCTGGTGTGTTTACGTCCCCGTAACTTAGCGGTTTGGCAAACGAGATCGATAGAATAAGTACTAGGCTTACAAAGAATAAGTCCTGGGGTCGATTTGCTTGACTAAAGGCGGTGCTCCAGCATGGCCGCAGTCAAATGACTGAAACCAGTAAAAAAAGAGTAAAAGAATATATATATACTCACACATAAATACACACACACAAACACATGCATGTACACGTACACACATATATGTATATCTCTATATTCACACGCAAACCCTTTAGTTCAATTGCCATTAAGGGCTTCTGTTTTTTTACCCCATAAGAGGTACTTTTAGAGGAGACAGCTGCTGCCTTCTCTCTTTTCTATGACTCATATCCCATCATGCACCACTCATCACCTCGGACCCTTTTATCAGATCTTCTCATCAATGGAATATTTTTACAAGATACCTTTTTTTTTTCCTTTCTTCAAAATAAAAATATATTAAACATAAATTTCTCTTCACATTAACAAAACATTATGCATATTTACATACATATACATATATATGTGTATGTGTGTATATATTACATCCACACACACATACATATATATATATATATATATATATATATATATATGTATATATATGTATCTATAAATTATATAAATATGAGTGCTTGTGTACATAATATAAATAAATATGAATGTGCTTATTGTAAGCGTGAGTGTATGTGTGTCTGTGTGCATGTGTGAGTGTGTGTGTGTGTGTGTGAAATACATAGCATTTCAAAAACTATTACATCACTTCCCCACCATCACCGATTTCTTCAAGCATTAAACCTCCAATGCCACCACATCCCCACCAACAACAAAATTCCAAACCTTTTGTGCAATTTTAGCAAAGAGAAAGAAAGGGGGAAAGGGAGACAACCCCCTCTGCTGTTCCCTTCATTTTTTAAACCATTTCTTTTTGTTGTTCAATAGAAACATTTTAAACTCCATCTTGTATTCCTGTATCTTCTTCCATTCTTTTACCAGACGTCTTTAATGATTTCTCACCAAGTATTTCAATATTTTGATTATTTCTGGAGCAAAACTATTTCCCTCTTCCATTTCCGATGGAATATCTTTAATGCCAGGTTTTCTTATGAGTCTCAAACAAATAAAAGAATTGCTCCCTTCCCCTGTCATGAAGCTAATATTATTTTTATTTTTTCCTTTCCATATTTCTTCTGACTTTTGTGTTCCTGTTTTTTTATATCATTATTTTATTTCAAAGGATTTCTGTTAAATATTCAATTATCGTTAGTAGTTTACCCAGCATCGTTAACAAAATATATCCTTTATTCCTATTAAAGTTTTTTCATCAGAAGCAATGCTGGAATCAGGCAACGTTTTGTGGGTTAAATGGCTGGCACTGGAACTGTGGCAGATTAAAGATTTTGCTCTGAAAAACACTGATTTTAGCGCCACTGGCTATATATGGCTGTGTTTCTGTGTGTATATATATATGAGTGTATGTATGCGTATATATGGGTTTGAGCATGTGTATGTATTTATATTAGTATATATATATATATATATATATATATATATATATATACACTCTTTACTCTTTTATTTGTTTCAGTCATTTGACTGCGGCCATGCTGGAGCACGGCCTGTAGTCAAACAAACCGACCCCAGGACTTATTCTCTGTAATCTTAGTACTTATTCTATTGGCCTCTATTGCCGAACCACTAAGTTACAGGGACATAAACACACCAACATTGGTTGTCAAGCAATGGTGGGGGGGACAAACACAGACACACAAATACATACATACAAACACACATATATATATATATATATATGTATGAGGGGCTTCTCTCAGTTTCCATCTAACAAATCCATTCATAAGGCTTTGACTGGCCTAAGACTATAGCAGAAGACACTTGCCCAAGATGCCACACAGTGGGACCGAACCTGGAACCATGTGGTTGGGAAGCAAGCTTCTTGTGTGTGTGTGTGTACTGGGGTGGCCAAGTATCTCCTATCATAGTAAGACACCTATCTCTGTCGCTCTGTTATACTCTCACCTGGCTCACAGCCACCCACCTCGTTTCCACTCCCTCTCTCACCTGAGAGATCTTTGTCTTGCAAGGTACTTGGTAACTCCACTGGTGCCACATAAAAAGCACACAGTCTACTCCTTAAATTGGTTGGCATTAGGAAAGGCATCCAGCCATACAAATGGAACCTGGTGCAGCTCTCCAGCCTTGCCATCCTCTGGTGAAACCATGCCACCCATGCCAGCATGGAAAATGAACGTTAAATGATGATGACGATGATGATGTGTGCATGTGAGCATGTGTGTGTGTGTGTGTGTCTTTCGACACCTTCTCCTACCCTCGAGAGACGTAAAGACAATGATATGAGTTTTAAGACCTGAAGTAGTCGTGTCTAAGTCGCCCGTTAATGTAACGAACATTCCAGCAACTAATTAGTGGGCGTTATTGATGACTGACACAACAAATATTAAGACATTGTAGGATTGAGGTTAAGCG
Organism: Octopus bimaculoides; assembly: GCF_046866305.1. NCBI lineage: Eukaryota > Metazoa > Mollusca > Cephalopoda > Octopoda > Octopodidae > Octopus > Octopus bimaculoides. Next base: position 1,180,240 of record NC_142953.1, on the reverse strand, counting down.
TGGGAGTAGGGAAGCCGGGGGGGGGCAGTTACATTCATTTATTAGTCTTTATTCATCTCTATCATTAAACACCATCAACCATTTTGCAACATCACTTTCCAATTAATGCCTTTATCTGTCTGTTTGTCTAAGGCTATCCATATCTTTATGTCTATAGGTCTGTATGTCAGTCACTGTATGTCCGCCTAACCCTGTAGGTCTGTTTTTCTCTCTCTCTCAGTATGTCTATCTGGCTGTGTGTCTATCTATCTATCTCTCTATCTTTTCATCTATCTATATTTATTGATCTTTCTGTCTTCCTACCTATATATCTATCCATACCACAGTCTCTCTCTCTCTCTCTCAAACAATAATTCTCTCTTTCTATATTCTCCTTCTCTGAAGCTATCTTTGTTTACAACTCCCTGTCTCTCTGTCTCTCCTTCTCTATCTATCTGTCTGTCTGTCTGTCTGTCTATCTATGTATGTCCCTACGTTAATGTCTATCCATCAATCAGTTAAATATCCATTAATAACCCATAATTAAATCACTTCAATCTCTGACAAGCAAATCATTGATTACCAATTGATTGATTATCAACAAACTTCTAATTTTCAAATCTTCTATCCATCTTGACAACTTCGTCATTGTCTTTCCTACCATGGCTGTCACCATTGACCTCCTTATTCTTCTTGTCTCCTCCTTGCCATTCTCATCATCATTATTGTCGTCGTCATCGTCATCATCGTCGTCATCACTCTTGTTGTTCATCGCAAACTTCACACAACCACCTTATATGTCTGTTTTCCATATTGGCATCGGTTGGACAGTTTGACAAGAACTGGTAAGGCCAGAGGCAGCACCAGGTTCCATTGGTCTGTTTTGGAATGGTTTTCCTAACAGCAATGACTAGACAGTGTGTTCTGGATGCTTGTAACATGGTACCATCAGCAGAGTGAAGGCGCATGGTGCAGTGCTTAGAGCATCGGACTCACAACCATGAGGTAGTGAGTTCAATTTCCAGACTGAGCTATGTGTAGTATTCTTGAGCAAGACACTTTATTTCACATGGCTCCAGTTCACTCATCTGTAGAAATGAGTTGTGATGTCACTGGTGCCAAGCTGTATCAACCCCCTTTGCTTTTCTCTTGGATAAAATAAATGGTGTGAAGAAGGGGGAGGCTGGTAGGCATGGGTGACTGCTGGTCTTCCATAAAACAACCTTGCTTGGACCGGACTTGTGCCTGGGAGGGGAACTTTCTAGGTGCAATCCCATGGTCATTAAATGATTGAAGGGGGTCTTTACCCTTTATCCTATCACCATATAGGGAACCATCATCAATGATGTCTCTAAATAACCAATTATTGGCGCTGTGATTTTAGAAATGGTTTCTGAACCTCAGAGGCACAGAATTTCTGAAATTAATTCCATCATCAACACTGAAAACACACACACACACACACACACACACACACACACACACACACACACACACACACACACACACACACAATGGTAACAATTTTAGAACATCTGTCTATGGGAATGCGTGTGTGTTGTGTGCCTGAATTGTGTTCAGCATCTCTTTTCACCTGTAGGTCAACACTATCTTCAATACAGCTGTTTGTCTGAACATAAGCTTTAAATACATTAAAAATTACATACATAAATATATATATATGTATGTACATATATATATATATAAATATATATATATGTATGTACATATATATATATAAATATATATATATGTTTATCTATGTATGTATCTCTCTCTCTCTCTCTCTCTCAATATATATATATATATATATATATATATACATATATATATATATGTATGTATGTATGTATGTATATATATATATGTATGCATGTATGTATATGCATATATATATATGTATGCATGTATGTATATATATATATATAATTATGCATGTATGTATATATATTTATGTATGTGTATATATTATTTATGTATGTAAGTATATTTATATATGTATGTAAGTATATATATACATATATATTTATGTGTGTGTGTATATATATGTGTGTGTGTGTGTATGTGTGTGTCCACATATATGTATGTATGTATATTTACACATACATATACACACACGCTCACTTTTGTTTTTTATTGTTTTTTTAATTCTTAATCTCTTCTGAATCAGTTTAAAACACAATTTTTTTTTCTATGGAAAATAAAATTATAATTCCAGTCTTTCAATTTGTATTTTTGCAAATTTGCCTTCAGACACTTTCCCAAGTCACCAAAGAGTAGCTACGACAACAACAATGACAACAACCATGACAATTGGTTTCAATTCTGGCACAAGGCCAGCAATTTTGGGGGAGGGTGTAAGTCAATTAAATGGACCCCAGTGCATGACTGGTACTTATTTTATTGAACCTGAAGGGATGAAAGACAAATTCGACCTCAGCAGGAATTGAACACAAAATGTAAAGATGGAAGATATGCCACAAAGCATTTTGGGATAGTCTATTACATCGACCCCAGTACACAACTGGTACTTGTTTAATTGACCCCGAGAGGATGAAAGGCAAAATCTACCTCGACGGGATTTGAACTCAGAACGTAACAGCAGACGAAATACTGCTAAGCATTTTGTTCAGTGTGCTAACCATTCTACCAGCTCCCTACCTTATTTAACAACAACAACAATAATAATAATAATAATAACATTACCTTACGTTAATTTATGAGAGACAAGAGTTTGCCTAGAAACTCTGATAGTAACAGCAAAAATGAGGCTGGACTGTTAACAAGTGCTCTTGCTCAGCAGTGTTTCAGAAGAGATGGAGACCGACCACAGCTGTTATCCTAAGACAGCATCAGTAGATAATAGAGTAAGGAGGAAGAAATGGACAGCCCCAGAAAACAGTGTTATTAGGGACAGCTAGGATACGCAGGAAGGTCACTTGTTATAGCCCAACGTTAGGAATTTTACTTTTTATAACAGTCTAATCTGTTGAGTGTATATGAAATAATACAAAAAAGAAAACTGAATTTCAAAAAACTAAACTAAAATAAACTAAACAAAAGTTGTTTGATCTGATTAAACAAAAATAATCTAAAAAACAGAAAACTGAGAATGATTTTTAACAGAATCAAGTCTGAAGAATTTGGTAGAATTAACAGCAAAATGGAATGGTTTAAGATGTCAATCAGATGGAAAGTTTCAAAAAAATTTTGGTTTTCTTTTTTTTTCTGTTTTGTTCCAAATTTTGATTGGTTTTTTTGACTGGAGACAATTGAAGAATTAGATAATAAGCTATTTTCGGTTTTACATTGCTATTCTTTGGTGCCATTCATGGCAATATAATTGTCATCAAGGTAGAGTTGATGTCATGGGGGTGGGGTGGAAACAGAGGGGGGGGGGGGGGGGTTACCATGTTTTCATCAAGTTTAATTCAGGTCCTGTCTTGATTGGCTAAGCTGATCATCCAATCAGCAATGAAGGAAGCATATAGATAGGTGTAGGAATGGCTGTGTGGTAAGAAGTTTGTTTCCTAACCACATGGTTCTGGGTTCAGCCCCGCTGCGTGGAACCTTGAGCAAGATGCCTTCTGCTATAGCCTCAGGCTGACCAATCATCAGCTGGTAAACTGAGCCTGGTTTTATTTTGAAATATTCATTAATTGGATATTTTTTTAAATTATGACTAAATATCAGTATATATATATATATATATATATATATATATATATATATATATATATATATATATATATATCGCTTAGGCTAGTGATACTAATAACATGTTGTTAGAACTCCATATACACATGTTTCAGAATGAATTGTCAGTCAACTATAGAACAGTAATAAGAAATTAAAATGACAACAGAATAAAATATTATGTCATAAACTTCAATATATTACAGCTGTTTCTGCTCATAGTGGAATGCTTAGATATCACTCTATAGTATCATCAGAGCTTCAGTATAAACACACACACTTAACTATGAGCACATTGCATCTTATAGCAGAAACAGTTGTAGGCTAATGATGTAATTTCTTATGCCCTTGTCATTTTAATTTCTCACACACACACGTGTCTTGACTGATGATTGCATGTAACAATACAGTCTTTCTTTATATCTTTAAGCATGTGAAATGGAAGCTGTCCATTGTCTTCTTTTCCATTTCTTTTTTCTTTTTTTTTCCCCCCACTTTCCACTTTTCACATCCGTAGAGTAAATGGTTAAGGAGAACACTTGACAACAAGTGGCTGCAAAGAGTCCGAAATGACACAATTGAGACGACAACAAGCATCAACAGAATCAGTGATGGAAGAAAATACAGATGCTGGAAGTGGATCGGACATGTCCTCAGACAAGATCGTAAAAGCAGTTGAAGGATGGCACCAATGTGGAAGAAAAACAATTTATTTAGTTTGTTAGTTAGTCAGCCTTGGCAGAATTTGAACTTAAAATGGAAAGGGTGAAACGCCACAAAGCAGTGTGCTCATGATTCTACCAATTCTACTTTGCATAATGGTTATTTTTGAGAAGAATGTGTGGCAAATTTTTTTTAAATAATGGTTATTGTTCAGATGTGAAACTTTGCTCGACAGGGTTTCAGGTGGGCCTTTTTATGTGACCCCAGCCCAGCACCACTTCTTTTTATGTTGTACAAGCACCAGTGCCTTTTACATGGCACCAGCACCAGTGCCCTTCATGGGCGAGTATTAGCAAAGTTATTTTAGGTCATCAATTCTGTTCTGGAAGTACGAAGTAGTTTTTAGACACTGAATGGTTATGAGGGTCCTTCCACGGCAGTGGTGGTGGTGTTTGTGGTGGTGACGACTACAGCGGTGGTGGTGGTGGTGGTGGTTGTGGAAATGGTGAATAGGCAGTGGTCGATGTGGAGGCACAATGTAAACTAATTAAAGACAGAATCAATTAATGGATGACTCTGGCTGCCATTGACAGAAATGGCTGAGAACCACTGGTGTAGATGGAGTTATGTTCCATACTGCAAAGCTGTGGTTGGTGACAGGAAGAGCATCCAGCCATTTAAGAAGACCAACGTCAAAAGCAAGGAATAAATAAAGCACATGTGGATTCCACAAGCAACCAAGATTGGTATTTTGGTTGTCTCTGCTGTGGCAGAGTGAGACACTCTGAGATGAAGATGGCCAGCACCAGTATGGGAGAACAAATAGAAGATGATAATGATGATGATGATGGTAGTGGTGGTGGTGGTGGTGGTTGCAATGATGAAGGTGGTGGCAGTGGCAGTGACAGCAGCGGTGGTAGTGGTGGTAGCAGACATCATCAGATGATGATGATTGTGACAGTGAGAAGAGTAAGGAAGAAGAGGAGGAGGTGAGTGTGATGTCAGTATGCAAGAAGATGAAGGGGAGGAGGGAGAAGTTGTGTTGGTGTGGGAGGAGGAGGTGATGTCCTGATTAGGGTGAACTTCTTTGGTAAGCAAGACCTTGTTGAGTCTAGGATAATTGGGTTTATGAAATTGGAAATATCTTGTAGTGGGCAGGTGGAGGTGGTGGTGGTGGAGATGTTGGAGATGGTGGTGGTAGTGGTAGTGAAGGTGATTGTGATGGTGGTGATGATGGCGGTAGAGGTGATGGTGGAGGTAGTCATGGTGAAGGTGGTGATGTTGGAGATAGTGGTAGTGGTGGTAGTAATGGTGGTGGTTGTAGCAGTGGTAGTAGTAATGGTGGTGGTGGTGGTGTTTGCGGTGGTGGTGGTTGTGGTGGTAGCGACAATCATGATTGCCAAGATGGTTGGGGTGGTAGTAGTGATGGTTGCGGTTAGGGTGGTGGTAGTTGTGGTAATGACGACTATGGTGGTGGTGGTGGTGGTGGTTGTTGTTGTGGCAATGGTGGTATAGGCAGTGGTCGATGTGGAGGCACAGTGTAAACTAATTAAAGACAGAATCAATTAATGGATGACTCTGGCTGCCATTGACACTAACTTAATAACCAGTCATTGATATATATGCACACGGCTATATATATACAAACACACACACACACACACACATATACATACATATACGTCTATATAATGTTTATTCATACACAGACCTATGTTTGCATGAGAGAGAGATATAGAGAAAGAGAGGGAGAAAGAGGGAGAGTGTGTGTGTGTGTGTGTGTGTATGCATTGTTTGTATGTATGTATGTATATATATATGTGTGTGTGTGTATATATATATATTATATATAATTGCCTGTGTACTTCAATACAAAGATTGTTAAATATATTTATATACATGCACACACACATATACATACATGCATCCATATACGTACACACA
>NC_142953.1:1093958-1168958 GCF_046866305.1 Octopus bimaculoides | reverse complement strand
CTGGAAACGTGTTATCTTTGATGGAAGATTCGATTAGATGTTTGTAGAATTTGTGTAGGAAATCTAATTTTGGATGGGTTTTTTTTTCTTTTCTTCTTTTGTTTTTGTTTTTTGATTATGGTGGAGAAGAAAATTTCTTCTTGGAGAGATTGGAAAAAGGAAATTAGAAAAATAAAAACAAAAACCAAAACAGAAAAAGAAACGAAAAAACATGAAGACAAATAAAAAGAAAAATAATTTTTTTAAAGTTTTATAAAACAATAGCAAAAAAAAAACAAGACCAAATCAACAACCAAACAAAAATCAAAACCAAAAAAATCAGAATCTTTGTTAGGAAATCAAAACCTGTTTTAAAATCAGCTCCGTTTTAATTATCTAATCTTGCAGTAGAGCCATAGAGGCTACGTTAACGAAAGAACGGTGGTGATGGCGTCGGTGGAAGAGGAGAAGTCTTGGAGCTGGTAGAAGTGCATCTTTATTGTCCCAGTGTTGGTGTTGCTGTTGTTGTGGTTATTCTGAAGAATTCCTTTTGCTTGGCAAATTTTAAGAAAGTCTATTTATTATTTCTGCTATATGGCTTCAATAACCACTCGATTCTTTCGAGGTTTCCCTCCCCCAGACCCACCACCACCACCACCACCACCCGCCTGCACATCTCTCTTCTCAAGAAACAATGCTTGTTTTTGTTTTTTGTCTGTTGGATAGACATGAAATACAGATGTCGAATGGAGAGACAGACACTGTGGAAATGGCGATTGCGAACATACATTAATGTGTGTGTGTGTGTACATACACACATATATATATATATGCGCACACATATTTAGTATGTAGGTGTCTAGAATATAAATGTTGGCTGGATAGATAGACAGAGTTTGTAGATGTTGGCTAGATGCAAATAGTGTGTAGATGTTGACTGGACAGATGGACACAGTGTGTAGATATTGACTGGATAGATAGGTGGATAGATAGGTAGATAGATAGATAGATCGATAGATAGATAGATCGATAGATAGGCAGGCAGACAGACAGACAGGTTGATAGATAGATTGACAGGCAGATGCGTGGATAAAAAGACAAGGTACATCAATAGTTAGATAGATAAATAGATGCATAAATGGATGACCAAACAGATGGATGGCTACATTCACACACACACAGAAGAGCTAACCTTTTAATATCGTTTCTTGCACAATTTCCAATCATTTCCTCTTCTCATATGGCTAATCAATAATCAATACTGAACCAATTTCTCATGATCTCCTTCACTTCAGTATTTCTTTCTCTCTTTTTTTCCCCCTTTTTTCTCAGTTACGACCCTTACTGTTCCCCATCACCATCTATTCTGTGGTTCCTCAAGTTAATATTTGGGAAATTTTCCTCATAAGATTTTGGTCAAGGTAGAAGACACTTGTCCAATGGTAGAAGACGCGGTCCAAGAAGTGCCACACACACACACTGGGATTGAACCGAAATCCATGTAGTTGGGAAGCCAACTTCTAAACCACATGACCATACTTGTGCTCTCTCCAGCCTTTAAGGACTGTGGTCGATTAAATTCATCAGCACCATTCCACCAAAGTGCAATCATGACAGCTTGGTGCTATAGTAGAAGACACTTGTCTAAGAAGCCAGGCAGTGGAACTGAACCCAGAACCATGTGGTTACCACACAGCCTCGCCTGCACCTATGAGTGGATGTGGTAGATGGAAACTGAAAGAAGCCCATTTCATGTGTGCGTGCATGTCTTTCTGCTTGTCCCACACCACTGCTTGACAACCGATGCTGGTTTGTTTATGTCCCCGTAACTTGGCACCGATAGAATAAGTGTTGGGGTTTTAAAAGAGAATACCAAGTACTGTAGTCAATTCATTCAACTAAAAACTCTTTGAGGCAGTGCCGTAGCATGGCCACAGTCTAATGACTGACACAAAAAAATATAAGATAAAATATAAACAATATATATATATATATATATATATATACACCTATATACATGCATATATGCAGACATTTGCACCTTTGTGTGTGTGTGTGTGTGTGCTAGGTTTATTTTACCTGCGTATTCATTATGTGGCTACCATTTCACATTCACTCTACCATTTTACACACACACACACGATTTATCCATTATTCACCAATAAAAGTATAAATAAAAATAGTAAGTAAAAAGACATTTTATATCGTGCAACATAAAAAAATAAAGATACATCAATTTAATACCTGATAAAACATTTAGTTTTCTTCTACTTTTGTTTTTTTTAATTTTCTCTCTAAGTTGTCAAGTGAAAAAGTAATGAGATGACAGCACAAACTGAAGGATTTTAACAGAAAAAAAAAAGAGTACGGTCGTATTTTAAAACAGGAAGAAATGTTGCTGAGATATATCAATAGTCGAGTAGCAACAAATGTTAGAGCAAAATATTTTGAGTTCTTCATGTTTGTAGCTATTCTATTCTTTATTTTTGGTTGACAAAATAACAGTATAGGTATAAATAGTTACCTCTCCTTCTGTAGCATCATTGTGTGGTTATGTCTGATTCTCAACAGCATACTTCTCAGTCAGACTGTTACTACATGTGTAACAACCTGGAGAAGTATTTTTACCACAGTATCAGGTTGATTGTATCAAATTCCATTCATGAGCAGAATTTGGTTGGAAGTAAAAGTAACTGTACAGAAGATCTATACACACACACATATATAAACGTTTGGAGTAATCCCTTACTATTTACAAATATATATATATTAGGTTGTCGTCAAGTATGAAATTTGATAAATAGAGTACCAATCCCAAGTGGGCAGACTGATAGGATTCCTTGTGGTGTTTGTTCCACCCCATTGCTAACTTTCAGGCCAGATTTCCAGTTTGAGAACGCCTTCCCTCTCTCCCCTCTTCTCTCCCGGAGGTTCTGAAAATGGCCATGGCCACTGCCTCTCCACCCTAACCAAAAGAAACCATTCCATCTTCAGTTTCCATAGAATTCAGAAGACAAGAGAGAATTTATTTTGTGGTAAGGATGTCTATTGCAGGAAGAATCCCAGAATGCATTGCAAAAATATAAATAGACAGAATTTCATTGATATGTATGAACGTAATTTAAATCTTCAAGTGAAGTTAGGCCCAGGAGGGATATTTTCTCGAAGGGTGATAGAGATGAAATTTGAAGTGACTTCTGTAATTGCTGGTTAACCATTCCTCAGGCTCTTCTCACCTCTCTCTCTCTTTCATATGATACCAACTATAATTAACTGAAGGCTAATTATTAAAATGTAATCAAAAAGGTGTCTAGACACAAACTAATTTACATAACACCAAAGTGGACTGCTGACTAAGCAGCAGTGTCGGTTAAAGAAGACAGCTTATAATAACATGGATGGAGTCCGGAACATTCATTTATAAACTGAGACTGAATACACACACACACATTTTCACATACATACAAACATATTCACATACACACACACACACACTCACATACACATATATTCACATACACATACACTGAAATTGGTGTTGAGACTCCTTTGTTATTACATATTTATTCAAGTCCCTCTTTCTGCCTATACTTTCACTGTTTCTTCCTTTTACCTATACTTTCACTGTTTCTGCTCCTGCCAATGCTAAAGGATTAAATATACAAAATATGTATAGGGGCCAGACCCCTTCTGAGTCTGGTATGCCTTAGACAGAGGGATTCTCTTCAGCTTTTTTATCCATATCTGGGGGCCTTGACAGGTCCTACCACTCAGTGCAGACCAGGAAACTGTGGTGACTACGGAGTATCTCTATACTCCCCAAAACTCCTGGATGCCCATGCTGGAGCTTCCCCATCAGATGTAGTTTAATGTTTGACCCCCATTTTCGTATTTTCTTTAAAGGGCTGCATTTTCTATTGAAAGAATAAGAATATTTTCTCAAGATAACCATTTTTGTTTATTATTTCTCAAAGAGAAATAAAAACCTAATGTTGGGCCAATTCAGACTTGAGAGCTCTCTTAAAAACAGAGAGAGAGAGAGATGGGGCAGAAAGAAAGAGAGAGAGGAGCAGAAAGAGAGAGAGAGAGAGGCAGAAAGAAAGAGAGAGAGAGAGAGGTGCAGAAAGAAAGAGAAAGAGAGACAGACAGAAAGAGAGAGTAAGAGAGAAAGAGAGAGTAAGAGAGAAAGAGAGGGTAAGAGAGAAAGAGAGAGGTTTGTGTTTTTGGCAGAGAAGTTTTATGCTTAAGGGGGTACAAAACAAGAGCAAGAAAAAAAAAGGCAGAAAATAATAACAACAACAACACCAAGCAAACAGAGAAGAAACAAAGAAAGGTCGATAAACTGAAGAAATCTAATATTATTTGGCAAAGTGACCAAAAGAAAACATTGAAAGATGGTTTGTGTCCTGTCAGATCTTTGCTGCTTTAAATGAAGGCCAAACACAAAAAATAAACACTCATTTTCTCTCGCCATATAATCTACTCTTAAATACTAATAATAATAATTACACCACACTCCGCAGCTAGATTATCATCATCGTCGTCATCATTATTATTATTACTATGCTGTTGGTGTTGTTGTTGTGAAACCAAGGTTATTTTGAGGGGGGGGGGGTTTGTATTTTGTTTCAGTGAATTTTTTTTTCGATAATTTTTAGATTGATGTCTTTAGATTCCAACGTAAATATTTGTAATGGCTTTTATCAGGCTAAAATAGACAAGTCTTCATTCTTACAACACTTAATGATAAAATAATAATAATAATAATAATGGTAATAATGATGATGATGATGACGAAGATGGCGAACAATATTTTCTTCCACTAGTAACTATTAACAACTACTACTACTACTGATGATGATGATGATGATGATGATGATGATCCTTTCTATTACTATTAACTGTGAAGGTGGATGGCTTAATGGTTTGCGTATTCGGCTTGCAATCGTAAGGTCGTGAGTTTGATTCTTGGTGAAGCACTGTCTTTTTTTTATATACATACATACCTACATGTGTATAGTTTCGTTCACAATTGTCCAACAAATGGGAACATGAAACTCTGAGTAACTGTTCTCTGAAAATTTTGCAACTTTAATAAAAGCATATTTCTCTACCTTTGGTATTCGAGTACTATTTTCCCCCCACCTTGTTTTGCACTTATATATGTGTATATACATACACACACACACACACACATCTATATATATATAAAACATATATATGTATGTATATATGAGTCTATGTATCATGCAACTGTTCAGAGGAAATAAAAAAATAAAAACTTCTTTGGGTTGCAGAATACAGATGGTTTCCACTTTAATTCCATGATGTTAGTTACATCAGTGATGTGGCCCTTTATGATTTCAGTAACATAGAAAGAAACAAACAAAAAGCCCTACCAAAATCCTAGAATATCAGAGCAAATCATAAAAAAAAGTGCTTTCGGCAAGCTATTTCCACGTCCTCTCCGCCCCTCCCTCAGCATACATGAAAGGCAAGGCTGTTCTCGTGATATAAACATCTATATCTCTTTATCCGTGTCATAACTTGATTCCAAAGTTGTCTCTTAACCTCAATGTGATAAATCTTTCTCAACATATATTATTGGCTTGCATCAATAAAAAAAGCATATATATATATATAAATAAAACCACCGTTTTTGTATGCTTTCTGCCAATAGATAATATCGGTAAAGTCTTTGACAGTATTCCCCATTACCTGGTCTTCAATAATTTCTTTACTGGAGACATTAAATGATGATGATGATGTGTGTGATTGTGTCTATATCTATCTATCTATCTATGTCTCTATATCTATAGATCTATGTCTATATATATATATATATATATATATATACACACTAGTATATAAATATATTTATGGGTTTATATACAAGGGAGAGCAGATAAGTTTCTAGCTTTAAGGGTATCGCGAAAGGCCTGGTTGGAGGCTCAATCTTCTGACTTCTTTTACAGGGCTTACAAAAACTGAAAGACTGCTGCAATAAATGCGTGAATCTGAAGAGGGGAATATGCTGCATAAAATTATCATTAATTGATCCTCCTGTAGTCTCTTTTGCCTAAAGCCAGAAACTTTTTAGCACCCCGTGGTTAATAAAGAAAGGTTAACTATCTATCGATCAATCAGCCAATCTGTCTATCTATCTATCTATCAATCAATCTATCTATTTATCTTCCTCCTCCTCCCTTCCCCATTCCTCCTCTATCTACCTGTTTCTATCTATCTATCAAGCTAGCTAGCTAGCTAGCTATCTATCAATATATACATACATGCGTAAATATATATATATATATATATATATATATATATATATAGGTAATCTTCAAGTTTAGGGGGGTAAACTGAACGACTTACCAGTATTATCCGTTTTCTTCTAGCTGTTTATAAATAAATCACACCCTAACCCTAACGTCAATCAAATCACGTGTGTGATTTATTTATAAACAGAGATGTACGGAGAATACTGGTAAGACGTTCAGTTACTTCCCTTGAATATTTTTTTTTTATCCCCCTAAACTTGAAGATTACCATATATATATATATATATATATATATATATATATATATATATATATATATATATATATATACTCTTACTCTTTTACACTTTTACTTGTTTCAGTCATTTCACTGCGGCCATGCTGGAGCACCACCTTTAGTCGAGCAAATCGACTGTGGGACTTATTCTATCGGTATCATAAGGATTTCAAGGTCCAACTCTACAAAAGAATTAGGTGATACGGTTGACATAATAACTCACTGGTTCTGTATTTTAACGAACCCTGGAAAGATAGAAAACAAGACTGACCTCTGGCAGGATTTGAACTCGGAACATAAACAGCCTGAAAGAATTCTGCAAAGTATTTTCTCCAAAGCTGTCATGATTCTACTGACATCCTTTCTTTATATAAAATATTAAATAATATCTTTCGTTTCAGAAAAAAAACACATTAAAGACTGCCATGTGTACGATAAATGTCATAATCCACATATCGCAGCGAATAACAACCGCCTCTCTCGCTCTTTCTCTCTCTCTCTTTCTCACTGTCTCCCTCACACTCTCTCTCTTTCTCTTACACACTCTTTCTCTCTCTCTCTTAGTGTCTCGCTGTCGCTTTTTCCCCTACTACTCTCACTTTTCTCTCTCTTTCTCACTGTCTCTCTTTTTCTCACTCTCTCTTGCTGTCTTTCTCTCTTTTTCTCTCTCTCTCCCTTGCTGTGTCTTGCTTTCTCTCTCTCTGGCTTTCTGTGTCTCACTTTTCCCCCTCTCTTTGTCTCTCCTCTCTCTCTCCCACTCTCTAGACATATCAGTAAGGACTGACATATATCTCAGCAAGAAAATATTTCGTAAATAAACAATAAAACTGACATTTCGTTTTATACCTCAAAATAAAACATTAAAACGAAAAAAAAAAAAAAAATACAGATACATAAAACAACATAACTCTATAAACCCGACTCCCACCAAAGATAAAAGATGGCAGCAGGGGTGCGGTGTGAGGAAGAGCCATTTACATATGTATATACACATCTATATTAGATTATAACGCGAGATATATTAAGCTGTATTGGGTAATAAAACTCTCGAGGAATATCTATATATATAGATATATCTGTTGCGGTATTTCTGAGCTGATATTGGAAAACATGGCTAGTTTTTAGAGATGTTTAGAGATAATTTTATAACTGAGCTTATTTGATAAGACCCAACAATTTTAATTGCTTCCATTTCACCCTTGTTTTTAGGAGGGGGTGGTGGCCTTTATTTTGTTATCTTTGCTTGATTGTTTGTTTACACTGTGACCATTTTGGTAGCAGCATTTTCAAATATTTTCATTGTTATTATTATTATTGTTGTTCTTGTTAAGGCAGCGGGCTGGTAGAATCGTTAGCATGCCAGGTGAAATGCTTCGCGGTATTTTGCCCGTTGCTACATTCTGAGTTCAAATTCCGGTGAGGTCGACTTTACCTTTCATCCTTTTGGGGTCGATAAATCAAGTACCAGTTGAGTACTGGGGGTTGATCTAATCGACTGGCCCCCTCCCCCAAATACAGGCCTTGTGCCTATAATGGAAAGGATTATTATTATTGTTATTATTATTATAGTTAAGGCAGAATCCTGTTTATATTAACCCTGCACAAAACACAATACAACAATATTACTAGCTGTTTCGTAACATCCTGCATAATTAATAAACTCAATATATTGAATAACCAAATGGCCTTTACATAATACAATGATCTTTAAAACTAGTTTATCATAACATCCGCCCTCTTCCATCGCACACCTGTCACCCCCTGTTCCAGTACCCACATTAACCCACTGGGGTACTGCAGTGTTCAGGGTGTTAAAGTATTGAGAGAAATGGTTAATTAGTTGTGGGATTGACTTAGCTTTTTAATTGAGTGGTAATAGCTTTTAATGTAATAAACGAATTAAAAATATATTTTCAGTTAACGAAACAATGGAAGACTGCGCCTGCATCTGGGGCAGTGCTGCTGTTGTTACAGTTGCACCCATCACTGCTGCTTCCCCCACCTCCATCACCACTTTTATCACTGCTGGCGCTGCTGCTCTCGCAGTCACCACTGTTGCTGTGCATATTGACATCCTGGACTGCATCCAGAAAAGGGCCACTTGACTGATTAACATTCAGTCACTAACGAATAGAATTTGCTGTAAACAATTGAAACATTAATAAATAAAAATAGCCATCTATGTATCATACCTAATGTATAAAAACAAACTAGCACTTTGTCAGTTATGAAGAGTGATCCAGTTGTTCTGATCAATGGAACAACCTGCTCAAGAAATTAACATACATGTGGCTGAGTACTCCACAGACATGTATACCCTTAATGTAGTTCTCAGGGTGATTCAGCATGGCACACCAAATGTGACAAGGTTGGCCCCCTTGAAACACAGATACTATTCATTCTTTCAGATGGCTTCCAGCCCTCCTTTTTCTCATCTACAACTTTGATCTCTATGCTCCCCGATAAAATTGCCTGTTCACCCATATATCAAGTAATTCCTGAAAAACAGAGACATAAAAATAATCATCGAATATAGTCTGAACACCCTGTAATGTTAAGCTGTCACATCGTACCCTCTTGTGGGTGATGGTTAAACAAAGCAGTGATGGAAATGAAATGGAGTGTTTATGGCAACCTAGAACTGAAACCACAGACTGCACATTTGGCTTTTCAAGAAAGTAAGAGCCATATTACATGTTCAAAATGATTAATTTATCCATCTTTTGTTTAAAAAATGGAAGAAACTAAAAAATCGAGTCAAGGAGAAAAAAATTTCCTGATGTTTTACAGGAAACTTCCTTCCTTCATCAATAATTGCCATTATGATTTCGGAAATTTAATTATTTCAAGTATCGTTAGCTCCAATGAACAATTTCTTGAGGACAAAGGAGAAAGAAAACTGAAGCCAGTTATTGTAGGGGAATCAATTAGATGAATCAATTCTCCGATAGAACAATTAGTCTCAGAAGGACCATTCATTAGAAACAAGAAAGAAAAAAATTTGAAAAAAATAAAAATGAACATGCATAGGAGCCAGTGTGGGTGTGTGGTAAGATGTTTGGTTCTCAACTACATGGTTCTAGGTTCAGTCCCACAGTGTGGCACCTTGGGCTACCCACAGCCTGGTCAGTGGATTTGATAATGGAAACTGAAAGAGGCCCATCCTTTATATATATATATAGGCGCAGATATGTCTGTGAGGTAAGAAGCTTACTTCCCAACCACATGATTCTAGGTTCAGTCCCACTGCGTGGCACCTTGAGCAAGTGTCTTCTACTATAACCCCAGGCCAACCAAAGCTTTGTCAGTGGATTTGGTATATATATAAACTTTAGTTTTTGAATGGTATTTACTTTATTGAAGCACACGAGAAAATTCAATCTCTAATATTCAACAAAATAAATCTGTAGATTTTATCTGGCTCCACCTCAGTAAATTTAAATACACCGGACAATCGTAAACAAAGGTAACCGATCTAATTTCACCAGTGGACAAAAAAAAAAAAAATACGGGGATCGGCCGGATTATAATTTCAGTGATTCTTAAGATCTCATCAGTAACTGCTAGAGATATATATTTTTTTTCTCCTTTATCAATTAACCAAGAGAGCGACTAAAGTATATTTCGCTCAGGTGTGATTATTGAGACGGTAGAAAGAGTAAACGATTGCCAATAAAGTGAAATATATCAACAGCTTGTTGTAGTAGGATTTTTTTTCGTTAAGTATTTTAATCGGAAGTCAATGTTGTTACAGCCACCATCTTTGATTACAACAGCGCAACTGTCTAACGTCTTGGCTTCGTGGAATTCAAACGCTTTTGTTAAGTGTTTGTACTCGTTCATCCACAAGGCAGACTTCGTTCGTGACACAGACTTCGACGCTGGAGGCGGTTTATAGATTGTATTTATTCCTAGGTGTGTTTGGGGGTTGCTCGGCAACAACTATTTGTAAACTACCGTTGTAAAGGAGGAAAGAGGAAAATGTGAAGAGTAATGTGGTGTGAAAGAGAGACAGAGAAGGTATATATATATATATATATATATATATATATATATATATATATATATGCGGTCGAAAGTAACTATGAAAAGCAGTACAAATGTAAAAAAAAAAAAAAAACAAAGATTTGCAGACAAATACGAAGTCACGCAGGAAGTCGTATAGGCAGACAGTCAAACGGACAGACGGACACAAACATGTCTTCCAAATTTTTTTTTTATTATTTCAGCGTAGCCTTTAGGTAATTAGTTATCAACTTTCATTGTATTGAAATATTGTAATAACAGTTGTAAACCTAAATAGATAAAATAAATAAACAATAATAATAATAATAATATCGACAACAATAGAACAAAGTATTCGACGAAACCCGTATATATATATATTTCCATGTAATGGCTTCCCGCTTCCTGTTGTGTGTTTTGTTAGAATGCCAAAACAGGCCATGGATGTTTGTATATATATGTGTGTGTACGTGGAGGGAAACCATCGAGGCATTGGGTCGAATACATACATGTATGTACGAGTATAAGTGTATACGTATGTATATTCTTATATATATATATATATAAATGTAGTGTGTGTGTGTGTGTTTGCAATATGGCTGACCTTTCACTCTTATTTGCTCGACCTTTCCCTCTGCTCCAGCAAAATAGTAACATGCAACAATAACTATTTCTGAAGGCTTTTGATGTGGGCCAACGCTGGTTTGGTGAACAAGGCCGAGAGAAGGGGAAAAAAAGGGAGGAAATAAAAAGATAAGGAGAGAGAGAGAGCTATACACTTATTTCTCTTTATAAAGAGAGAGAGAGAGAGAGTATGTGAATGAATGAGTGGGTGAGAGTAGTCTTTGATGAATTCCGCCATTTAAGCAGTGTATCATTTAATGTGCCGATAAATAATAAATGCTGAAACGATAATAACCACTATTGGAATGTGATGATGTTTTCGTGTTATTTGAGGTTTTCCATTTTTTTTCTTTCTTTTCTCTCTCTCTCTCTCTCTCTTACCTTCTCTCTCTCCCTCTATTTTATTTTTGGTCTTTTCGTTATTTCCTCAATTTGCTTTTTTAGTTATGAATATATTTTTACTTATTTATTTTATACAAATGTTTGTGTGCGGAGTTGTAGAGCAGGAAAGGTTTCACTTAATGTTTTATTTTATTAATGCGATATTACGTATGTTACGCACACACACACACGTGTGTGTGTGTGTGTGATTAAAAACACTTCAAAAGTTTCGAGTGGTTAATAGAAAAAAAAAAAGTAGGAATTCACCAAGAGCTGAATGATCAATAAGTGTTCAATCGCAGCCATTAATATTTCATTGATGATTTATACAAACATACATTATATATATATATATATATATATATATATTTATATATATTTCTGTATGTATATACACGCGCGTGTGCGGCTGTGTACTTAGTTATTCTAGTAGCAAAGTCGTTCTACTGGGTTATTGAATCCAATTTTGTACTGCTACAAATAATGGCTTCAAATTCCGGCACAAGGCCAGCAAGTTCGGTGAGATGGAGCAAAGTCGGTTTCGTTGGCATATAGGTTCCCCACCTGGACAGGACGCCGGTCCATCTCAGGTGAGCTGCTAGATGCAGGAGGAAAGAGTGAGAGAAAGTTGTGTCAAAAGAGTCAGCAGAAGTTCACCATTGCCTTCTGCCAGAACCGCGTGGAGCTTAGGTGTTTCACTCATAAACACACACATCGCCCGGTCTGAGATTCGAACCCGCGATCCATCGACCACTGCTCTAACCACCAGGCCATGTGCATCCATGAGTTCAATAATAATGGTTAATTTACTAAGTTCTTCATTATCTTCAAAATCAATTGAAAGAAAGGCAGGGTGATACAATTGTGATACGATAAAGGAAAGGCTAATAGGCAGATAACTAAACTGAGACACCAGGATTTGAGTATCCGACCAGCCAGAGTGGAATTTGAACTCAGAATGTAGAGGGGACGAGATTTGATAGTCATGTTCGACATAACTAGACTTTGGTGCCCTGCCATTACCAATTTTTATTTCCTCAAAATTATCTTTAAAATGTATATTTTGTAATTAAATTTTGCAGAAATAACGTGTTAGAAGATGTAGCTTACGATTATTTTGATAAAAATTGAGAAAAGAAAAATAAAACGGAGAGGAAATTTGGATATCGTTCTCCCCCGATCAAATTTATTTCTGCATAACTCTCTTTAAAATGAATGTTTTTTCATGAAATTTAGCATAAATATGTTTTAGATGGTGTAGATAACGATTGTGTAGATAAAATTTAGGGAAGAAAAGAAGACAAAAAATGCAAAACGAGAAGCTTTGGATACCATTCTCCCTGCCCCGATTTTGTTTCCTTCTTACATTCTTTAAAATGCATATTTTTTCATGAAATTTTACAGAAATACATTTTCGAGAGTGTAGATTACGATTGAGAAGATAACGTTTAGAAACAAAATTCTAAGTTTTTTTTTTTTTTAAGGACTTTCGTATTCTCTTTTCCTCTTTCCCCTATTTTGTTGCCAAAAATTTCCATAACTTCACCGTCTTTCACCTTTTTTTCCCCTGAATTTTCTGGTTTTCATTTTTACCGAATTCTTATGTTTGAAGCATCGACATTAAAATTCTGAAAAGAGGGAGGTGGGGGGAAAATAATAAATAAATCCTTTTCTTGTCTTTCGTTCCTGATTTTTTTTTCTTTTACTTCACATTTTTATCCTGCAAATTTTTACCAAAATAATAATAATAATAAAAATAATGATGATGATGATGATGATGATAATAATAATAATCAAAGAAATATATATTCAATAATTAATCATTAGCGACAGATGCAGTATAAATACCAAGTGGTAATCTTTATATCCAACTTAACGTGGATGTCATGTTAGAACACCAAGTACTGCGTTGTGAGCTGTAAGAGATCCTCTCATATAAGTGCTTGATGCATAAAAGCGCACACATAGATCGTAGTGGATGAAATTTGTTTGTCACGGGGACCAGAATTCCTATATCATGTCATTTCGGTCTATTGGACTTCATCAGTGGAAAGCACCGATCACCGCATGCCAATCAAATCTTGCCGTCATGACGCATAGAATATCACACCTACTAAACTGTATTAGTTATGCGTAACCATCGCCCCCAAAGCGATGTCACCTCTTTTAGCGTACATTTATATATACATATATATGCATGTATGTATATATGTTAGGAGTGGATATTATATGTTCGATATTGCTTTTATATTAACTATTAATGCGTTGATATGAGAAAGTAACACACACACACATCCCCTCTCTCTCTCTCTCTCTCTTTCTTTCTCTCTTTCTTTCTCTCTCTCACACGCATTTCGGAATTTATTCTAGTTTGGTGCAACTTTGTTAAAATTGATTTTATTTCTTAGTTTTGGTTTTTGAATCTAAATTCTTAGTCATTCTTTTGAACTCAATCAAAGACTGCACAGTCACACACGCACCTGCAATATTATACAAGCACATACATACAGACAGTAAGAAACACACATATACATACGAACAGAGGCAAACACGCACTCAAACACATGGACACACATATACATACACATATAGACGTATATATATATATATATATATGTATAATATTGCATGTGTGTGTGTATAAATATATGCGAGGCTAAGTCTGTAACATATATTGCATAAATCTGTTCGTGTAGATTCGGTAAATTGCTGGGAGGATAAAGAAGGGGGGAACTCAAAATATGGAGGGGGAAAAATGAGAGGAAGATAACGTATGTAAAAACAGACGGTCGGAAACGAAAAGAAGATTGAGAGAGAGAGAGAGACAAAGATATTGTGCGCGCGTGTGTGAGGGAGAGAGAACGAGAGAGAGACAGAGAATATGTGGATGAGAGAGAGACAGAATGTGTGCGCGCGCGTATGAGACAGGGAGAAAGAGAGAACGTCCGAGAGAAAGAGATACAGAATGTGTGAAAGAGAAGAGAATGAGTGCATGTGGGTGCTTGCGGGAGAGAGAGAGAGAACGAGAGGGAGACAGAGAGAAAAACAAAGAGCAAGACGGAGAGAGTGTGTGCGTGAGTGTGCTGATGAAAGTGAGAGAGAGAGAGAGAGAGTATGTGTTGATCCATGTATTAATTTTATAACCTTCAGATAACAGATCATCTCTCCTCCCCTTCTCTCTCTCTCGCTTTCTTTCTTTCTCCTCGTCTATTCCTTATAATTTACTCTTAATCAGGAATTTTATACATACATAATTATGTCAGTGCGGGGGTGTATATATTTATATATATGTATATATATATATATATATATATATATATATATATATATATATATATATATATATATATATATATGTATGTATATATTTATATATATATATATATATATATATATATATATATCGGCTGATTAACTTCAAAAGAATAGTGACTAACGTTTCAAATTAACATTGATGAATGCAGCAGCAGTCGGGACCCGTTCACGCAGGAAACACGAGCTATGAAAAAAGGGCTCGCACGAAGGGTTGGTACACACATAGGTATAGAAAAGCAAATGGCAGAACGAGGATCTTACGCAACCCCCGCCCACTCTCTCTCTCTCTCTCTCTCTCACGCACACACACACACACTCACTCTCACACATACGTACACACGTACACGCATTAAAATTTGTTACATTTACTGAATGGATAAGTTTCGGTAATCTTTCGATATCAGTGGATGATGTCATTCACCCTCAGAACTTTCCCTCGTGACGTAGATGAAGTGGTTAGGCGAGGAAAAAGACGGTGAATGATGTTGTCTTCTCATAACCGACCCTCTGCAGACCAAATTTAACGATAATTTTTTTTCGTTGTAGTTATGTGGTAAGAAGTTTATTTCCCAATCACTTGGTCCCAGGTTCAGTCCTACTGCGTGGCACCTTGGGCAAGTGTCTTCTACTAGAGCCTTGGGCTGACTGAAACCTTTAGTAGAAGGAAACTAAAGGAAATCGTTCGTGTGTATGTGTATATATATATATAGAGAGAGAGAGGGGTGAGACTGAGATAGATATGGATATATATATATATATATATATATATATATATATATATATATATATATACTGTAGATATTTATGTATATATTGTTTAGATAAGAAGCTTGCTTCCCAACCACATAGTTCCGGGTTCAGTCCCACTGAGTGGCACCTTGGGCAAGTGTCTTCTACTATAGCCCCAAGCTCACCAAACACTTGCAAGTGTATTTGGTAAACAGAAACTGAAAGAAGCCCATCATGTATGTGTGTATATGTGTTGTGTAACGTGGTGTGTTTGTGTTTGTCGCCCACCACAGCTTGATAACCGGTGTTGGTGTGTTTATGTCCCCGAAAGCTAGCAGTTCAACAAAGGATACCGATAGAATAAATACTAGGTCCGATTCATTCAATTAAAAAATTCTTCAAGATGGTGCCCCAGCATGGCCTGCAATCTAACGACAGAAACAAGTACAAGATGAAAGCTAAACTATAAAAGATGCCACATATATCGTTAATAATTGACTGAGTTATTTAAGACTCTTGGAGAAAACTTTAAAGAGATTTACCAAAATGATTAGAGAGAATTCAAACAGAGAATTCACTTTGTTCAGAGACAGCTTTTGTGCTTGTTTATGGCTAACACACTCTTTTGTCACCTGGGGATCTCTCCATCCCCACCACATGAAACCACGAGAGACTTGTCTAAGAGTTTGATATTTATCTTTAATCTTTAATCGTTTATCTTTTTATTTGTTTCAGTTTTTGGACTGCGGCCATGCTGGAGCACCGCCTTGAAGAATGTTTAGTCAAATGAATCAACCCTCTAGTATTCTTTAATTTTTCAAAACCCGCTACTTATTCTATCGATCTCATTTTGCTCAACTGCTAAGTTACAAGGATGTAAACATTCCAGCACCGATTGTCAAGTGATGGTGGGGGACAGACACCATCCATTAATGATCAAACCAGCCTGTGACATAGAGTTTTGGACTGTTCCATTGTCACAGAAAGGGGATTCCACCATTATGTCCCTCTGTCACACCGGTGTCTGTGATTGAACCAAATCCTATACAGAATTAATTAAACATTTCCATTCCTTCCGGTGTGAGCACAAAACCCTTTGACAAGTTTCTCTGCCAGTTCCATCTTCATGTCTGACCTCAGTGGAATATTTACCATTCTTTCCTTCCATAATTGTTTGTTGGAAATGTCTACAGGAATGGTAGATTTTATGAAATTTTCTCAGTTCCAATCATCTCCGTGTTTATTGATATTCATATCAGGAACGGCCTTCATTAAGCATCTGGTTTTGGTTTTCCGTCATTGTTAGCAACATTCTTCCATCAGACATCAGATAAACCAATTCCAGGCAATATGTTATAAAGATTATTGAAGTTAGTGGGTCTGAGACAATCAATAATGAACCAGCACTGGAATTGAGATGAATGGAAGGTAAAAATGATTAAGTAGGCACAGACGTGGCTGTGGCGTCCTTTTCCAACCTAATGATTCCAGGTTCAGTCCCACTGCGTGGTACCTTGGGCAAATGTCTTCTACTATAGCCTCAGGCCGACCAAAGCCATGGGAGTGGATTTGGTAGAAGGAAACTGAAAGAATGCATTTGTATATCTATCTATCTGTGTGTCTATCTGTCTATCTAGCTGTCTGTCTGTCCATCTGTCTCTGTCTCTCTCTCTCTAATGTATATATATATATACACATTAGAGAAAGAGAGGCACTTACATGTAAGTGTGTGTTTGTGTCCATGTTTGTCCCCCTACCACTGCTTGACAACCAGTGTTGGTGTGTTTATGTCCCCATAACATAGTGGCTCAGCAAAAGAGACTGGTAAAATAAGTACTGGGTTTGATTCACATGGCTACATTCATATCACATAATTATATCATGTGATATTGCTACATTCACATCACATCACTGTATTCATGTCACATCACATGGTTACGTTCACACCATGTGGCTACATTCACCTCACATTGCTACATTCACACCACATGACTATATTCACACCATATCACTACATTCACAACACACAAATACATCACATCACTGAAAAAAAAACCTTCCCATTTCAAATGAACACACATGTATCCTACATGTGTATACAATAACAACAAGCTATAAAACGCTAGCCATATGAGATATTTATTCATGGTTGACCCAGCCTCACCAATAAAACAATAATTTAATAACCATTGTCGCCTCTAATATAAACACACACAACACAATATATCAAAACAAGCCAGACACATTCAGAGCTATATTACAATAAGCCAGACATCTTTCAAACAATAAGTCTTGTAACATATTGCTCTCATCGTAAATCAGATTCCCACTCTAAAACAATACTTCAATGTGAATGTCAGTATGTATTTGAGGAATGCAAAATATATTACACACACACACACACATACGTGTGTGTGTGTTTATCAAATTTTGATGAGTGCCAGTGCACGAAACTGTCAGTCCTTAAGTCACTCTGTTGCTTCTGCTAAATATTAATGAAAATAGACACACACTCATGTTTTGAGTTCTATTACTGGATTCAATTCATTTGACTCCAAATTCTTCAAAGTGGTGCTCCAGCATGGTCGCAGCCTAATGACTGAAACAAGTAGACTGTAAAAAGGTAAAATGCAAATATTCTGATTCGAAATGGCAGGAATTTTCATGGAAACAATGAAAACTAAGATGTAAACAGTTAGAATTTTCACTCGGTTTTTCTAACCTTTGTTACAAGGAGAATATTTAATTTGCTAAATTTATTTATTCTAAATTGGATTTCATAAACAAAAGCAATTGTCTGGCTTCTACAGTTTATCAAATTTGTTCTACAAGATAATGGGATGCAGAGTGTACTGAAGAAATTATTCCAGAGAAATGCCCAAATTTCAAATTTCATAGACTCCCTGTTTTATCTAAAAGCAAGGATAAACATTAACACAACATAAATTTTGGTAAAATAGGTAAGAACTTTTGCTTTTGTTTATTCGTTTATCTATTTATCTATTTATTTTTCTCCAATAATTTAATTGATCTGAATTGGTAAACAACTCTTTGAGTGGAAGAATCATGTGAATTCCCTAACAGGAATCAAATCACGTATATTTTACCGATTAAACAAGTATAAATGCAGAGGATGAACATTTCTGCAATATAAATATTTATTAGCTTCACAAATCATTTAATACTTAGGAAATTGCTTAGGAAGCAAACGTAGTCAAAACCGAACTCTGATTTAACCATTTTTAAAAATTTTCAATTCGTTTTTTTTTTTAAAGTTTTAAATGAATTTCTGTCGCCATTCTTCTTCCATAATAATCACATTCACATTGAGAATGGTTTTACAGGAATATTAACATGTTAACTGCCACATATATCGCTGGTAGCTCATCACAAACTTCACACAACCGCTATATGCAACCCCACCGGTGGCACACGTTCATAATTTGAGAAAATATTTTATTCTGTATCTTTGAAAATGGTTTCAAGGATTTTTAAATAAACTTGAGTGCTAAATATCGGTTTCATATTTTAGCACAAGGCCAGCAGTTTGCGGGGAAGGGGTAAGTCGATTACATTGACCTGAGTGACCAACTGGTACTTGTATTATCAACCCCGAAATGATGAAAGGCAAAATTGACCTCGGTGGTCATTATTTTCAAAATTAATTGAAATGAAGGCAGTGTAATTTCAACAGAAATATGGTAACAAAAGGGTTAAAGTGATCTAAACTAAAATCTTTCATAAAAATTTCATGCCAATTCATGTTCTAAACACCAGTTTAAAAACGACAAATTATTTTGCTAAATTCTTCATTATTTTCAAAATTAATTGGAACAAAGTCCATGTATTTCAGCAGAAATATAGTAACTTAAGGGTTAGATGTAAGGAAAGACTTGAAATTTTAAGGATACTTGAGTTTGAAAGGGTTAAGATATTGGTAACAGAGTTTTTAGTTAGAATAATTAACTATAATAGCCTATTTCACAGAACTGTTGACATGAATTTCAAAATTGGCTATGAAGTTTAAAAGACAAATATGGATTTAAAAGGAAACAAAAGTGGAAGCATGTGTTGTTGTGTTGCCTTTTCTTTCTTTGGTAAGCAGACATTTTGGTTGAAGCTAAATAAAGCCAAAATTCTATGAACTAAATAACCAAATTTTTATTTTAAATTTGAAAATTTGCTCAAGTTAGTAAACTTAAATATCTGCTATGGCAAAACTAACAAACCAGCCGTATTTCTAAATCTGTCATTTTAAACAAATTTACGGCACTTCCAGTGATTTTTATGAGCAAACAATGAGGAAATATCAAAAATTTATTTCTTCAAACTTGATGTGTTTGTCATTTTAATTGGGAATCGGTTATTTTTCAATGGAAACTAATAAATCAAGCAAGAATAAACATCACCAACAAGAAATTCACAAGTAATTGGAACAAAATGGCCAGGAACCATCGTTAAATTTACATTGCAAATTTCATTTGATTTCATGAGTTATTAGGAAAATTGTTTCGTTTTTTTCCAGACAGTTTAACTTCATCATCCTCATCTTCATCTTCGTCGATTCTGGTTTGTTTCATTGATTTTTGATCAATAATGTTTCCTTGATTATCTTCAGGTGATTATTTTTTTACACACACACACACACACACATTGACATTATTGTCATCATTATAATCATCGTCATCATAATTAACATCATTATTTTCACTGTTGTCTTCGTCATCATCATCAAACATCATCTCTATTATCAATCGTCATTCATCAGCATCATCACCATCCTCCTCCTCCTCCTCAACATCATCATCATTCGAAATGGCAGAGTCATCACTGATATACATATATATACTCCTATATATATATACACACACACATAAACACATATACATATATATATATATACATGCACACACACGTGAGTCTGTATAAATATGTATGTATATAGTTTACTGTTTCTAACAAATTCCACCAGCTTATTGTAGAAGTTGCTACGTGGCTACTGTACCAGAATGGGTTTGAACCTGGATCCACATGCTTGAGAAACAAGCAATTCTTTTAACCAACTACTTATGCCTGAGGACATAAAAGAAATACAATAAAATCGGTAAGATGTGCGAGATGATTGAGTTGGCGTTTGGCCCAAAGCAGACTGTACAACATCAGTTCCCCACTAAAAGGTTATGGCCTGGTGCCAAAGTGAGAAATCAATAGATGTGCACTGGAATATATATATATATTGATACCTATCAAAAATGATTTGATATTAACCAGGCATTGATGCTATAAAACAGGGCAGGATTAAAAGACAAATTCTTTGGGCTAATTAACACTGGAAGCGCCAAACTAACATGCAAACAACATTAAAAGTTGGCATGTTGGAGTTTTATGACTTTGCAAGAATTTTCGGTATCAGGTATTGGTCAGTATTCTTTTTTTATTTCTTCACTTGTTTTGGTCATGGCACCACAGCTATGCTGTGGCACTGTCTTGTAGTGTTTTGGGAAACAAATCTATTCAAGTGCTTTTTCTTTTTAACCCTTTAGCATCTTATCCTTTTGTTACCATATTCCTGTTGAGATGCTCTGGGTTTCTTTCAATTCATTCTAAATATAACAAAGAATTTAGTCAAATAACTTCATTATCATTAAGCTAGTGTTAGGAACCTAAATTGTGACTAAGATTTGGTGGAAGATTTTAATTTGGTGGAAGATTTTAATTTGGTGGAAGATTTTAATTTAGTGGAAGATGACAACAACGATGACAACAATGACGATGACAATGATGTTGATGAAACAAGACTAGGTGTGGCTGCTATGTCCCGTTAATGCCTCACTCGATCAGACCTGGTGGGGCAAATAACCAACTTTAACAGATCAACATACTGACTTCTGGGCCCCACAGACATGACTCCTCCTTCAGCCTTTCCTGCCACTACTATAATGGCTTTTGCTCCTCAGAGCTGGCCGGCCTCATCCCACCTTCACTCAAGTACTTACTCTCACTCATTGCTCCCACTCTTTCCAACCATGCTGTGTCTAAGATCTCAGTCATCACACTGACTCCAACACCCAATCCAGCAGCAGCAGC
Source organism: Octopus bimaculoides (assembly GCF_046866305.1). Taxonomy (NCBI): domain Eukaryota; kingdom Metazoa; phylum Mollusca; class Cephalopoda; order Octopoda; family Octopodidae; genus Octopus; species Octopus bimaculoides. The sequence continues at coordinate 1,147,280 of NC_142953.1, read as the reverse complement.
AACAACAACAACAGCAGCAGCAGCAACAATAACAACAACAGAGGCAGCAGCAGCAGCGACAACCACAGAACTGTGTCACAATCCTAAAACCTTTTTTTTTTGCTTCAAATTCCATTTTCGGTTTGTATAATTCTTGACAACTTCCACCTGCATGGAAACTTCAAGAGTCAACAGAGCAAGCTCTGTCTTTGACAGAATCGGAACCTGACATCTCTCAAGTTACAGATTTCCTCAGGCATTACCAATTCTTGACGCCAACATGGTTTACACCATTAAACAAGCCAGGGTTTGTCTGCAAGTATAACATCATGCTTCGTGGTTTCATATCGTACCAGAATCTCCAAGAATATGGTCGTACTGATGAGTTCTTTGATAAGAAGCTGGTGATTCAGGAAAGGGAGGTGGGGGTGTCTTGACTCTGCTTAAGACAGTTTCTCTCATATTTCCTTTCACTGTTCTACTCTCTACTCACACACACATGTATGTATGTATACATACACAGGAAAGGATGGTGAAAAGCTCCTGGCTTTGGGTAAAAGAAAATACAGGATGAGGATCTGTTAATTATGATTTCATTCAAAATATTCCCCTCCTCTCAGATTCACACACTTATCGCAGGGGTCCTTCAGTATTTCTAAGCCCTGTAAAAGAACTCGGAAGGTTGGGCTGCCAACCAGGCCTTTCATGATACCCTTAAAGCCAGGAACTTTACAGTAACCCCTTGTATATATATATATATATATATACACACATGCATATAGTCGAATGATAGTTTAGCTGGTCGAAACTTCGAAGTTACTGTCAACAACAGTCTTGTATAAGAATAATATATTCGTACTCTACAAAAGTATAGAGTAACCCATCAGATTGATGTAAGATTGTTTTTATTAAAATGGAACGTAAAAATGAACATTAATACACACACACACACACACACATATATATATATATATATATATATATATGTATGTATATATATATATATATATATCCACACGGGTATCTTTTTAATCTTTATATCATTCTTTTGAAATGTTCTTTTCTCTGCCATTACCTCTCTTTTTCTCATTTTCTGTTCACTGCATCCTCTCTATCGCTTTCTCTCCCCTCTCCCTTATCATGTCTCTCTTTAGTTCTTTCTTTCATCCTCTCTGATATTCTCTCTCTCTCTCTTTCTCTTTACACTTACGCACAAACATACTCAGATATTCACACACAGAAATCAAACTCTAGCCATTTCATCAAATGAACTAACAGAACTGTATTTGATTTCAAAATACTGAACAGAAGATAACCGATATCCTGTTCTAATGAGAGTAACAGAAGATAGAGATTTAGACAGACGCACACACAGATAGACAGATAGGCAGAGAGAGAGAGAGAGAGAGAGAGAGAGAGAGAGAGAGAGAGAGAGAGAGAAAGAGAGAGAGAGAGAGAGAGAGAGATGAAGCTGAGAGATCTAACATCATGTGCTTATCAGACAGACTTGTCTAAGTCATGCAAGCATGAAGAGGGGAAAACATTAGAAAGGATAATTAAAGAGGATATAAAAAGAGAAGAGGAAAGCCAAAAGAACTGGAAGAGCTGGATTATGGCAGAGAAAATGGCAGGAGCCATACCGATTATTGCTTTCAAGATGCTGTAGGCTGTAACCCTATTGCATAGTTTTTTACATATTGCACTCAAAACGGTTAAAAGAACAGTTCTAAAATGTTTATTAAGAGAAGGAAATGAAGGAGATTTCTTTAGTATCGCATTGCATTTCATTTTCATTCAAATTCTAAATCGGTTACATTTTATTTTCCTTCCCATCATCTACACCATCCTTTCTCCAAAATATCATCTGCTCTTCCACCATTTTTTTTCTTCTCTTCTTCCCTTTCTCCTTCTTGAACTAATTATGCTCCAAAGATGATGCTGTCACTACGATCTCATTACTTCCATGTGGTGTTAAATAAATATTTATGTTGGTCACAAGTGAATATCTTGTGATATTTCAGTGTTTTCTCTCAAATCCTCCTTCTCTATGCCAATTCATAATAAAGCACAGATGCTGTTATATTTTGTGTAAATCTCTCTGAAAAACAGCCAGTTTTACAGAAAGTCATTATCTTTATTAGGTATGCCTCACCCATCTTGTAAAAACATTTTATATTACTTTACCGAAGAACTTAACCCATCAACTTGAAATTGCAATGGCGAACCTCTCTAGCAGTGGAAACAAAATATTTTTTTTAATATTAGTTTGACATTTACAGTGTTTTCATATTTATTTCAAATAAAAATTGAAACAATTTAATGACAAGCCTGATTTAGCTGTCATACACAACACAGGCCATAAGCCATAACAGGCACCAGAGCTGCGCTCGGTAGTGCAGTGAAAGCATGTGACAAGAATAAGACGACTGAATAATAATAATACTTTCTACTATAGGCACAAGGCCTGAAATTTTGGGGAAGGGGACTACTCAATTATATCGACCCCAGTGTTTCACTGGTACTTGTTTTATCAACATCGAAAGATGAAAGGCAAAGTCAACGTTGGTGGAATTTGAACTCAGAACGTAGCAGCAGACGAAATACAGCGAAGCATTTCGCCCAGCGTGCTAACCATTCTGCCAGCTCGCTGCCTCAAAGATAATGATCACTTGTTAATGCAATCTATTTTGTGTTGGTTAGTCACAGGAGGTTTACATATGTGTATATATGTTGGTATATGCATTTGTATGTATGTATGCAGGTATATATATATCTGTATTTGTATATATATGTATGTATGCATACGCATTTGTATGCACGAATGTATATATATATGTAATATATGTATGTACGTGTTGTTATACATACATGCAAATATGTACGTGTGCATTTCAGAGTGCACGATCATGCTTATCTATACACCTGTGTGTGTGTATATAATGTGCAATATGCATTTATAAAACAGCATTAATGTAAATCCAATAGAGCTTACGAGGTTGTTTACCCCCGCCCTTTTGTGCCAAACACTTTCTTTTCTTGTTTCTTTCGTTGAATTCCAACCGAAATTTTTTTTTTAAAAGCACAAAAACACAAAAAAAAAAATTCAAAAGAAATCCACAGAAATAAAACATAAAAAGAACTAAAAAACAACAGACAAAATAAATGCTAAATTTGTTGCTGATTTCGTTTCAATCTCCAGCTTAATCACTTCATATATAAAGAAAAAAGAAAAAAAGAAACTTGACTGCTGCCGCCCTTTAAAATTATACATCGTTGTTGTCATTATATTCATAAATCTCACTCACGCGCTAACATAGGCTATTTTTGTTCTGCTGGTTGTTTTTCGCATGTTTTTCTTTTTTATTGGTTTTTCTTATTTAATGTTATTTTCCCCTTTCATTAATACGGACGCGTTTCTGCTTACCTCCCCTTCCTTTTCTCCCCGTTATTTAACGTTGTTTATCCCATGTCACTTTTCCATTTTTTTAATTGTCTTATCTGCCTCGCTCTCTCTCTCTGTCTTTCACTCTCACTCTCTCTAACTGTTTATGCATCTGTCTATCTGTCTCTCTCCCCCTCTCTCTGTGTTTCTCCCTCTGTCTCTTTCTAATTGTGTCTGTCTGTCTTTCTCTCTCTCTCTGTCTGTCTGTCTGTCTATCTATCTCAGTCTTTCTCTCTGAGTCTCACTTTCTCTTTCTACGTCCTTTTCTGCCTCTCTCTCTCTCTCTCTCTCTCTAATTGTGTCTGTCTATCTCGGTCTTTCTCTGAATCTCTCTTTTTCAAGAGAGAGAAATTAATTTATCGACTCCGAAAGGTTGAAAGGCAACGTCAACCTCGACAGAATTTGAACTCGGAACGTAAAGACAAACAAAATACCGCTAACCATTTCACGCCTTACTAGTCATTTATATCAACTCCAGAATGTAACTGGTATTTATTTCATTGACCCCCGAATGGATGAAAGGCAAAGTGAACCTCGGTGGAATTCGAACTCAGAACGTAAGAAGGAATGAAATGCTGCTAAACAACAATGACGAAAAGAATAAAACGACAGCAATTTGTAAACTCCTTAGAATATCAAAATATAAACCGTCAACAAAAGAAGGTAAAAATATCGAAAAGAAAAAGAAATAGAAAAAAAATAATACAAAAAGCAATCAAAAAAGTCTGTGAATGCTTTTCTTTCATTCCATAAAAGCGACCGTTTCGCAGAACTGCAATTCCAAACATTGTTTTACTGCAATGAAATCAGAATGTTATTTTACTGCATCTTACAATCTGGTGTTTTTATTTAATGGTTTTTGCTTTTGCTATTTTAAAAAATGTATTCTTCTATTTCTTAGTTTTTATTTTTATTTGTAATTTTTCTTTCAGTAAATTATTATTATTATTATTGTCTTCCAATTACATTTCATACCTGATTCTAATGAGTTGTTAATCACCTGACACCCGAAGGCTACAAAGAAACGGAGGAAGGGTGGAATTGTGGGTAATAATAATAATCAGAATGATGATGATGATGATGAAAAAGTTAAGGGAGAGGGGTGTGTGAAGCAAAGAGAATAATAAAATAGATATCAGAAGAAACAAGAGAGAAACGAGGGGGTGGGTGAAGAAAACACACATATACACACACATACACAAACGTGGATCAACTTTGATATTCTTGTCGGAAGGAGCCTGAACACAAAGTGTTAAATTTGGGGCACTTCCTATTATCATCATTGAAAACATTGAATTCACCACCACCACCACCATTATTAAGGCAGCAAGCTTGTAGAATCGTTAGCACATCGGGTGAAATGCTCAGTGACATTTTGTCTGACTTTATGTTCTGAGTTCAAATTCTGCTGAAGTCGACTTTGCCTTTCATCCTTTCGGGGTCGATAACTTAAGTACCAGTTGAGTACTAGGGTCGATGCAGTTGACTAGCCCCTTCTCCCAAATTTCAGGCTATCTGCTTATAATAGAAAGGATTATTATTGTTAAAATTGATAAGGTGTTGAGCTGGCAAAATCGTTAGCACACCGGGCGAAATGCTTAACCGTATGTCGTCTGCTGCTACGTTCTGAGTTCAAATTTCGTTGAGGTCGACTTTGCCTTTCGGGGGTCAATTAAATAAATACCAGTTACGCATTAGGGTCGGTGTAAGCGATTTAATCCCATCCCCCAAATTTGAGGACTTGTGCTTCCAGTAGAGAGAATTATTATTGTTGATGTTGTCACTAAATGCTTGGTAAATCTATTGACTGATGTTCTTTTACTGAATTTCTTGTTATATCAGATCGCCCACCTCCACCCCGCCGCAGAGAGTGAATTAAAACGGCAGAAAATTTTGGAGGAAAACAAGTAAATGTGTTAGGTTGCATCTCCTGCCATCCCTGCTGATTAATTTTAGTAGCTGTTGGGGGCCTGGCGGTGGTGGTGTCACATTCTGTGTCACGCTGAATCTCCCTGAGAACTACATAAAGAGTATGCATGTCTGTGGAGTACTCAGCCACTTGCACCATTAATTTCATGCGCAGGCTGTTCTGTTGAATGGATCAACTGGAACCTGGGTCGTCGTAACCGACTGAAGGCTACTTTCACATCTATGTATGTGTAATATGATTAAACTTTTCCTGTTTTTTTTTTAGCATCAATCTCTAATCAAAACTAAATTAGCCTTAAATAAGCTGCAAACGAGAAACAGATATTTTTCTTTCCGCTTGCCTCTTTACAATTTATTCGTCAAAGAGAAAACGGTGGAGATGCAGAGCTGAAACAGTTCGTTTACGTTAACATATCTCGTTACACAAAACAACAGCCAGTAATTTAAAACAAAAAGTGTTTCTCTTACAATGTCTATATTTTATTACTACAACAAAACTCGAAGTCTCAGGGGTCTTTCACCAGGAAAGAATACGCCATCTTTATTTCGACTTCCTTTTGATGGTGGTGACGACGAGGGCGGACTTGCTTTATTTGTATATTTAAATACAATCTGTTTAGCTTAGCAAGATCAACAGTGACGATGAACACAATATATAAACATTATATTGATTGCTATTTGAAGTGTAACACCCTGTCATTGCTTCTAGTTTACCGTCGCCGCCATTACGACGCTGTTCCTCTGATATTTGTATCACCATTCTACATAAACATCGCATGCTGCTCTCAGTGTGTGTCGGTGTTGTTAGTTGATACAGGGGGATTTTAGTTAGATTCTTTCTTTACTTCTCTTATTATTTCACTTTATTTTATGGTATTTTTCTGCTTTTTTTTTCTGTAGTCGGAATCAAAAGAAACTTTTATCTTCTGCCCCTCTTTTACTCGAACAAACCTTTTTTCTTCCTCTCTCGACAAAAGAAGGAAAAGAATAACATGGTTTCACTTTCTAGATCAGTTCCTTTCTATAAATATTCTCCTTAATCCCCCTTCTCTTTCTCTCTCTCTCTCTCTCTCTCTCTCTATATATATATATATATATATATATATATATACATGTATATATAAATATTTTTATATACACACGCACATTTAAATGTACATACAAGCATACACACACACGTTTTACATGTATAAATAAATAAGTATATAATATATATATTGCGTGTGCAAATATCCTTAGTTGGTGTACTTTGCAAGGAAACCAAAAGGTCAGCACTCAAGCCCCTTGAGATATTTGTTCCCAAGCAAGTTATAAACACTCCTTTGTCCGTCCTTGTTACCAGTGTTACAAGCCTGTAACCCATAGCAACATGTAACCGATTGCAACATGAAAATATATAAATTACATAAAATAAAACAAGCAAAGAATCTAATATCTGGTAGAAAGACATAAGTTTATCCCCTTCCCTTCGCCGCCCCCTTGTGGAATAACGAAGTCGTGTCAATTAAAAGAACCATCTTTTAACAATTAATATATCTTTATCGTCCATGTTTCTATCGACATAATTTACGGTCGACATAAACGTTTGTTCGTTTATTTTTCGTGTTTGAACTTTTAAAAATCTTCGCAATCGTTATCTTGTTGCAACAAAACCATTTAACGTTATCGTCTACATCAGATACCAGCACACAAACACCTGATGGCTAAGTCTATCTTGTCAACAAGCAGTTTTCTCCATCGACTGGCGCCTGCTTCTCTGCTGTTTCCAAAACACGACTTGCTTTAAATTGCTTGATTTCGTTACAGACGTTTGTTACTCTTTTGATTTTTTTTTTTTTTTTTTAAATATCTTTCATTTGAAGAGAAGGTTGACATGATAGTCTTTGATCAATATTAAAGCCTGGTTCTATCATGATAAAGAAGGTTAATTGATTGGTCACCAGACTATGGCCGGCTTACTTCAGTAACAACACAAATCAACTTGTGCAATCATCATCATCATTGTCGTCATCATTATTTTAACGTTCACTTTTCCATGCTTGTATGCGTCGGAAAGAATTCGCTGAGAGAAATTTTTCTGTGGCCGGACGCCCTTCCTGTCACCAACCCTCACCTGTTTCCCCCATGCTAAGGCACCAACCAAGCTGGCAGAATCTTTCCCACGTTGGGAAAAATGCTTAGCAGCATTTCGTCCGTCTTCACGATCTGAGTTCAAGATAAAATAAGTACCAGTTGAATACTGGGGATCGATGTAATCGACTTATATATATATATATATATATATATATATATCATCATCATCATCATCATCGTTCAACATATATACATACATGCACCCCCCCCCCATATTAATGTATAAAATATTATATATTCATTGCGGCTAATCTCACCAATTGGTTTCACACTAGGGGTTCAACAGAATGTAAAGTAACAGTCCGATTATGTAACCCTGCACTCATCAGGGGTAGCAAAAGGTGAGAGCTGGAGATGCTCAATGTAGAAAATACATAGTGGTGTTCAAATGATTTGAACTTAAACTGCCACTTCTTTATTGAGGACTTGGTCCACGAGGCAAGAGTGACTATAAAGAGAAATCCAGAGGAGTTGAAATGAAGATAATGATGTGGATAAACAGGATTAAATATAGATGAAGCTTAGTCATGTTTATCTGCATCACTATCTCTATATACACATGCATGCACACACACATTGATATATATATATATATATAGATAGATAGATAGATAGATAGATATATGCGCATATACATACACACATCAGCACACGAGTGTGTATGTGTGTGTTTGTACGTGTTCCTTGTAAATATAACATTGACGATGAAGCCATAAATGGTACGATATAGCCATGTTAATAACCGATAACGAGAAAAACTCACAGAAGCAAATTAGTATCTAAATACAGGGGGTGGGGGTGGGGTAGCGGGTGATGGTGGTGGTGTGTGGAGGGAACAACAGGTTTGAACGAACGGCCAAAATTAATTCTATTTCAACAATCAAATGTTTAGCCGGCACCTTATCACCCCCACTATTCCGCCCCCATCACTCTCCCCCTCCCCCATCAACCTCCTCGACACAGAGAGATCAAATCTCAACATTTTTCTCGACATAAACTATTGAATCAAAGAGACCTGATCAAAGAATTCGGTTCAAGTTGATTGAAAGGCCATTAGTCAATGGTAAGTAACAGTTGATTTTTTTTCTTTTCTTTTTTTTTTTCCCCTGGAATAGGAAAAACCTGAATGAAAAGAAAAAAAAATCAACCAAATTTTGGTCAGCGCCGCCACCATTGCTGCCTCTGTTGTGGTTGTTGTTGTTTAATGAAATAAAAATACAAGACTTTATATTCAGATTAGTGCTTAATGGTAATTTGGAATTGGAGGTTCTTGTTTTTACATAAACGATATTTCTTTAAATTACCATTGACGTCATCATCACCATAACCATCACCATCATCGTAATCATCACCATATATACAAATTATATATATACAAATTATAAAAAAAAAGCATATGCAATACCATACTTTGTCCGCTTTGCAGATTTTCACCTATTGTGGGGGGGGGGGGATGTAACACTCGTGATCGTTGAGAGATTACACATACACACATATTTATGCATGTATGTGTATAGAATAATGGCAAAACCAAGTGTTATTTTGAATGCATTTAATTCACGTTTTTCAAGTAATTACAAAGAAGTTTTCAGTGAGGAAAGTATAATGTACAAAATTTCTTACATAACTACTCAAAATGTGTGTACAAAACGCATTCAGAATATCAATATTTGGTTTTGCTTTGTTACATATTATAATAAAGCCATGCCATTACAATCTAGCCTAGCCTTGTTTTATTTGCATGGTTAATGTAATTTCAAAGTAGAATCACAGAATTACCAATATCATTAAAGAGAATTTCCATCCTGAAGGAATCTATGAACATCCGTAACAGATCAATCAATCAATCAATATAGAACTATAATTGCCTGTTTCTTAACAATCATCATTAAATGAATTCTTAATAACCATTCTTAGCCAATTATTAGTGAATTCTTTGAGAATTCTGCTATAAATTCTCCAGGAATGTGATTCTTGTGGTAATTAGATTAAATATTATTAAAGCAGGATCCCATCGTTAACATATGTATTTGTTTATCTGTCATAAAATAATGTAACGTGGATTTGAACTTGCATTGCCACATTATCAATTTTAAATTACGACTTAACTCCGGCTTAATCCTATGTATGGTTGAGTTACTGTCCAGTTGGCAGCTGGTGTTCACATTGTCGTTTCTCACTTCTTCAAGAAGCCTCTACAAATATAGCCTATAAACAGAGTCCTTTTGGTGCCAATCTTAGTGTGCCTCTGGAATTGGTACCAAATACAAACCCTGCTTTAGTCATTCTAATGACTACATACTTAACCGAAATGCAATGGTAGTAGAAGACAATCAAATGGTAATATATAGAAGATGGCGAGCTGGCAGAAAACGTTAGCACGCAACCGGGCGAAATGCTTAGCGATATTTCGTCTGCCTTTAAGTTCTGAGTTCAAATTCTGCTGAGGTCGACTTTGCCTTTCATTCTTCTGGGGTCGAAAAATTAAGTACCAGTTGCGTACTAGGGTTGATCTAATTGACTGCCCCCCCCCCCCCACAAAAAAAAAACAATTTTGGGCATTGTGCCTAGAGTAGAAAAGAATATATACAAGGGAGTAAGGGAGTGCTGAAAAGTGTGCGTGTGTGTGAAAGCACCTTCTTGGAGTGGTTGATGTTAGGAAGGGTATCCAGCTGTAGAAACCATGCCACAACAGACTGGGGTCTGGGGCAGCCTCCCCCAACCCAGCTTGCCAGCTGTGGTCAAACCATCTGACCCCTGCCAGCGTGGACAACGGACGTTAAATAATGATGATGATGATGATGGTGTGTGCGCGTATGTATGTATGTGTTTATGCCTGTGTTTTGTACCTCGCCACCCGCTTGACAACCAGTGTTGGTGTGTTTATGTACACATAACTTAGCAGTTTAGCAGGAAGGAACTGATAGAATAAGTATGAGGCCTAAAAACAAAAAAAATGAAAATCAAATAAGTACCCAGGCCAATTCTTCAAGGCGGTGTGGTGCTCCAGCATGGCCACGATCTAATGCCTGAAACAAGTAACAGATAAAACATAGAAAGATATATACACTAACATGCACACATACGTGCTTGCATACGTACATACATAAGTATATATATATATTTATATACATACTTATACACATATATATTTATATATATATATGTTTATACATACATACATATATATACATATACATATACATACATACAAAAGTGTATATATATATATATATATATATATATATATATATATATATGTATATATATATATATATATATATATATATATACATATACACGTATATACAGAAATGAGTATATATATCTATATATTTATACATGCACATGAACATATATATATCTTTAAAAGCTTAAACAAAGCCATCAACCAATGCCAAAAAACAGCAGCGCCATATCACTTATATTTGATCAGGAAACCATTTTTAGTTTACTTTCCATCCATTTTAATATTCTAAATATTTGGAATTCATCCAGAAAATTCCATTTTCTACAAAAAATAATATATATAAATAATCTTTTATAGATTGTTTGTAGTAAAAGCCGTCCATTATATATATCAGCCTTCACTTCGATTTAGCATTTGTTTAAAGTGGGGTGGGGGTGGAGGAGGTTGTTCCTTATCATGTGTGTATGTATATATATGTATATATACATGTGCCTATGTATGTGTGTGTGTGTATTTATGTATATATATATATATGCATATATGTATGTGCATATGTATCTCTGTGTGTGTATATATATATATATATATATATATATATATATCATCATCATCATCATCATCGTCGTTTAACGTCCGCTTTCCATGCTAGCATGGGTTGGACGATTTGACTGAGGACTGGTGAAACCGGATGGCAACACCAGGCTCCAATCTAATTTGGCAGAGTTTCTACAGCTGGATGCCCTTCCTAACGCCAACCACTCCGAGAGTGTAGTGGGTGCTTTTACGTGTCACCCGCACGAAGGCCAGTCAGGCGGTACTGGCAACGGCCACGCTCAAAATGGTGTCTTTTATGTGCCACCCGCACAAGAGCCAGTCCAGGGGCACTGGCAACGATCTCACTTGGCTTGCCGGGTCTTCTCACGCACAGCACATTTCCAAAGGTCTTGGTCAGTAGTCATCGCCTCGGTGAGGCCCAATGTTCGAAGGTCTTGCCTCACCACCTCAGCCCAGGTCTTCCTGGGCCTACCTCTTCCACAGGTTCCCTCAACTGTTAGGGTGTGGCACTTTTTCACGCAGCTATCCTCATCCATTCTCACCACATGTCCATACCAGCGCAATCACATGATCATTCATGACCAAAGGGGGTCCTTACCCTTTACCCTTTTTGTATCATGGAACCAGGGGTGGTTCAAGGATGAGAGGAGGAGAGGAAGAATGGAAAATTAAAAATTAAAAACACTGACCTCATTTCTCAGTTCTTCCTCGAGACCCAGTTCAAAACCGATATCACTGTCCTCAACTTGACTCTCTGACAGCTCTGATTGTGAAACCGTCACTTGTTCCTGTTGGATGACATCTGATAATATGTCGTTCATGTCGTTCACCATCATGGTCACCATGTCCAGCATCGAAGACAAGACGCCGACACTGCTGTAGTTGTTGCGGCAGTCTTCCTCCAGTTCATGTTCATTAAGTCTTTGGAGTTGACTTACAAAGTTTCCCACCAGGTCTTGCAGATGGCACGATCTTTCATGCACCGAGCCTGAAAACATGGTTCGTTGCTGATCATCTGTGGACGTTATTGGGTAGGGATGAAGTTATGCCTGATATTAAAAGACAAAATAGAATAATAATAATAATATGTTTAAGCCTCATACTTACTCTGTGTTTAAAAAGCCGAAAGAGCTATGTTACTAAGACATAAACAAATCAACAACGGATGTCAAGCAGTTGAGGACAAATACACGTGTGGGGGATATCTAGATATCCCACACACACGTTGGGCTTCTTTCAGTTCCCGTCAGTCGAATAGATTCCCAATGCATTCGTTGGCCCGAGTCTATAGAGGAAGACACCCGAAACCATGTGGTTGGGTAGCAAGCTACTTTATTTCATAAATATTTGCCATAAAGGCATTACAAATTACAAAGAGGGGACGAACAAGGACAGACAAACATAAAAGAGGTGAAGTAGCTGTATCGATTAAATATTTACAATTTTTAATACACAATAAAAATTGGATTATATAGCAAGCTTCTTATCACACAGCCAAGCTTGCCCCTGTATACTTTAGAACAACATTACAAACCCTGTCTTTCCTTTCAGATACCCGAGGGAGATTTCACTGCTATTTCTCTTATTTTGTAAGAGTTTCGTATCACTCTTCCGCCTCCCGAATTTGTTTCCTCATAATTGTTTAAAATGCTTGCTTTTAAATGACATTTGGCAGTAATACGTTTTCGAGAGTGTAGATTACGTAATGTTCATGTTGCGAACATTAAGCGTTTGGAAAAAATATGAAAAATGTTGAAATTAGAAATGACGACATCGGTGAAAACGTTCCGGAAATACTGAAAAAAACGTTTTTCTATATAAAATTTATCGACATAATCATAATGTACACCCTTGATAATCCACCTCTGCTAGGATTTATTTTAAAATATGTAATTTTCAGGATGTTATGATGAAAAAGATCGATGGGGCGCTAAACTGTAGTTATGCCTACAATAGTAGTAACTATGTCTATGTTTACAAACATAACATGGTCAGTATAAAAAGGACATTATAATATTATAATAATGACTATCTCGACAGTAATGACGATAACAATAAATGAATTAAAATATAAATTACGTGAAGATGAAGGAAATATGACAAAAATTGCAAAAAGACATACGCAAGAATTATAAGACAGGAATTGCGGGAGAGATCTTCAAAGGTAGAATAGAAACAACACAACAAACGGAAACTGTCAAAATACAACATGCGGGGAAAAAGGATGATAGCACGACAAAGGCAAACAGGATGTGCATGTATTTAAATGTATATCATATATAGGTACTACTAAAGCAGCACGGCCCCGAACGCGCAGTCGCGCGTCCGGGCTAGCTAGTCGTGAGTGGTCGATCCTAACCCTAACTCTAAACACGTATTCATTTGCACACGCGGGATAGGGTTAGGGTTAGGGTTAGGATCGACCACTCACGACTAGCTAGCGCGGACGCACGACTGCGCGTTCGGGACCGTGCTGCTTTAGTAGTACCTAATATATATATACATACATATATATATGTGTATATAGGTACAGGAGTGGCTGTGTGGTAAGCAGCTTTGCGTTGGTGAATTCCTTCCCCCTCGGCGAATTCAGTATTGAAAAGTGGCCCGACCCAGACCCATCGTTTTGCTTGAGAGAAGCGAAGGCTATATCGGGCGAAAAAACCTAAGAGGACGAGTGCCTCGTATTGTGTAATGAAAAATCGTAAGAGGCAAATGCCTTAATTTATGACTTTTTATGTACGAGGTTCATAGCCTCAATGTGAAAATTTAATTTTATAAAGAACAGTGTAATAGAGAAGCAAAGTTCGGCGGGCGGCTTTTGCCTCCTCTCATTATACCATCATATTTATCATCCATTTCATCTCATTAATGTTTTTGTCCAGCTACTCTCTGTGTACTGCCTTTATGGCAAATTGAAATGAAATAAAGTAGCTTGCTTATCAACCACGTGGTTCCGGGTTCACTCTCACTGCGTAGCACTCTGGGCAAGTGTCTTCTAAGCTTTGGGCCAACCAAAGCCTTGTGAGTGGATTTGCTAAACGGAAACTGAAAGAAGCCCATCCTATATGTATGTATGCATGCATGCATGTATGTGTGCATATATGTTTGTGTGTCTGTGTTTGGCTAAAATTTCTTCAAGGTGATGCCCCTGCATGGCCACAGACAAATGACAGAAATGTGTAAAGGAGCAAAATAGTATACACACATACATACATATATACAATGCACATATATATATATATATATATATATATATATATATACATATATACACACACACATACACACATATTGTTACACATGCACACATACATATATTTATATATACATGCACAGACACACAAACATACACACACACATACATACACAGCTCACAGTCACATATGTACACATGCACAAACACACATATATTTACATATACATACACACAAACATACGTATACATGAACACACAACGAAAGCAATGTTTCCGGAAGCATCCGTCTGCTGGTAATTTGCGGAGAATTAACAGTAATTAAGGAATGAAAGACGGATGAAGGAGAGGAGGATAAGGGAGATGTGTGTGTGTGTGTGGTGGGGTTCTAACCTTCCACCCTCTCTCTCTAGGCATTTTTCTTGTCTTTTTTTGTTTTACAGTGAAATATTGTGGGGGAGGAGTAGGAGGAGGAGGCAGGAAGTGAGTAGGAGGATGTTAGGGTGAGTCATGAAACCTGTGGGGGTGAGGGGACGAAAGGGGTGGGGTCTTGGGATAATCTTGTTTACAGAGATGTGTGTGTGTGTGTTGGGTACCAATATATTGGTTTGTGTATATGGATGGATGGATAGATGGATAGATAGATAGAGAGAGAGAGAGAGAGAGGCAGACAGATAGATGGATAGATAGATAGATAGATAGAAAGACTGATTGATTGATTAATAGATAGACAGATAGAGAGCTGGATAGATAGATAAGTAGGTAGGTAGGCAGATAGGTAGGTGGATGGATGGATGAAAGGATAGATGGGTGGATAGATAGACAGACAGATAGATAGATAGATGGATGGACAGATTGATAGATAGATAGATAGATCGATGATAGAGAGAGAGATAGGTAGATAGACAGACAAGTAGATAGATAGATAGATAAGTAGGTAGGTAGGTAGGTTGGTAGGTAGCTGGATGGATGGATAGACAGACAGACAGACAGTCATGCAGATATTGAAACAGATAGACAGATATATAAAAAGATCAGAGAGGTGAATATATTGAAGTAGAGAACAGACAAATTAATAGACAGGCAGACTGGAAGTCAGAGAGATAGAGGGACAGGCTGAAAGATAAGACTTAGAAATGGTCAAACAGACAGATAGATAGGCAAATAGACACACAAGCATATAGACAGACAGGCAGACAGACAGCAGGCAGGCAAAGAGACAAAACAGCTATTTTATTTGATTATCACCAATATTATATTACAAAGTTATGGTTTACAAATAATAGCTTCATAATACAAAAAGGGAGTGTATATGTGTGTGTGTGTGTATAAATATATATATATATATATATATATACACACATATATGTTAGTATTGTATACAGTTAAGAAAGTATAGAGAGAGAAAAAGGAACAAAGAGTTGTAGATAAAACAGCAAGAGTTATTGAAATCAAGGGAGACAATTGAAAGCAGGCCATTATGTTCCTTTAGAGTAAGCTATGGCTTTCATAACAACGACAGTCAGGCAGACAGACAGACGGTGTTGTTATGAAAGAAATTAAAGATGAAAGGAGGACAATAGAGATAAATTAAATAGCACATTGATCTTCTTGAATAGAAAGGTAGGTTTGATGAGAGAGATTATTGTTCTATACATACATATTCACGCATATATGTATATATATATATATATATATACAGCTTCATACATAAACACACATACATGCATATATATATATATATATATATATATATATATATATATATATATATATATATATATATATATATATATATATATATATATATATATATATGCATGTATGTGTGTTTATGTATGAAGCTGGTGGTAGTGCATACATATGATAGTGTTAAGATTGGTAGGGTGGACAGTAGTAATGGTGTGCACGTGTGCGCATGTGTGTGTGTATCAAGTTGGAAAGAAAGTCCATGTTGCACTTCAAAATGGCAAACAAATGCTTCTTTGGTCATAATTGTTATATACCTCCCACTTCTAAAAAGAGATTTTTTTTGTCTTGCAAGTACTTGGTGACCCTGTCAGTGCAGGTGCCACTTAAAAGCACCCAGTCCACACTGTAAAGTGGTTGATGTTAGGAAGGTCATCCAGCTGTAAAAAAAAAATTGCCAAAACTGACCTCGTCTGTGTTTGTGCCATGCAAAAAGCACTGGTGTTAGGAAGGGCATCCAGCTGTAAAAATCCTGCCAAAACAGTCACAGAAGTCTGGTGCAGGCTTCTGCCTGGCCGGCTCTTGTCAAACCATTCCACCCATGCCAGCGTAGAAGGCGGATGTTAAATGATGATGATATTTATATGTAAGACTTGCGAGTGGATTTGGCAGACGGAAACCGAAAGAAGCCTCTTGTATATATACATATATATATATATATATGTATGTATGTATGTATGTATTTGTGTGTCTGTGTTTGGTCCCCCCCTCCCCACCATCACTTGGTGTGTTTACAACCCCATAACGTAACGGTTTGGCAAAAGAGAACAACAAAATAAGTACTGGGATTACAAAGAATAAGTCCTGTGGGCGATTTGTTCGAATAAGAGTGGTGTTCCAGCATGGCTGCAATCAAATGACTGAAACGTGTAAAAGAGTATGTATATATATATATATATATATATATATATATATATATATATATATATATATATAGAGAGAGAGAGAGAGAGAGAGAGAGAGAGAGAGAGAG
Source organism: Octopus bimaculoides (assembly GCF_046866305.1). Taxonomy (NCBI): domain Eukaryota; kingdom Metazoa; phylum Mollusca; class Cephalopoda; order Octopoda; family Octopodidae; genus Octopus; species Octopus bimaculoides. Next base: position 1,130,134 of record NC_142953.1, on the reverse strand, counting down.
ACAGACAGACAGAGATACACACATATATATATGTATATAGACATGAACCTCTAAACCAATATATTAACAAAGACACACAGGCACACACATCCATATATACATCCACATATGTTTCTATGCATTTATACATACATCAAAGTGCATATATAGAAATCTATTTGCATACGTCCACTCTGCCATATTGCATGACGCATTAATGTGATTGCTGCTTACATATTTACATATTTACATATTTACAGCGACGATGCCTGACTGGAATTGGTCGAGGACAAGATTCATGGCATCAGATCAAAATTACACCAAGAGAAGCAATATGGCAGCTGATCAAAATCGGTTGGAAGCAACCAATATGGTTTTTAAATGAAATTAACCCAGATGAAATGAAATGGCATGTATTGGGGTCTTGGAGTGGGGAAGCTGTTTGGTATTGAAGGTGGCGGCAATGGCAGTGGTAAAGGGGGGAGGGTAGGGTAGAGTACGTAGCAGGGAGTGGAGGATCATGAAGAGAATAATAAGTAAATATCTCGAAGACATCGGATCATGAAAGAACTAACAACAAGATTGATACGTCTTTAATTCCAACACCATCTCGCATCACCAACAACAGAATCGTTGACCTGCTCCACCTTGTTCACAACACGTGCAACTTTTGGAACCGCGATCTTTATAATGTTAACAACGTCTATCGGATTTGCAAAGTTATCGTCCATCACACCACAATGCTCCCCCCAACACACACAGACCTGCCACCACCCCTCACATATAGTGGCATCATACTATATCGATGACATCATAATTGCATCCCCCTCAACTCCATACGATGCTCAATGCAAATGCTGCACATCGATGCCTAGTTTACCGATTTCTATAGATTAAATTTTTGGTGCCATAATCTTCGGCTAATTAGTAACTGACCTGAACCAAAGAGATACAACCATGTAGTAATATTTGCAGACATGTATTGCTACATGGTGGTATATCATCATCATCATCATCATTTAACCTCCACTTTCCATGCGGACATAGGTTGGATGATTTGACTGGCGAACCAGATGGCTGTACCAGGCTGCAATCTGATTTGGCAGAGTTTCTACAGCTGGATGCCTTTCCTAACGCCAACCACTGCGGGAGTGTAGTGGGTGCTTTTATGTGCCACTGGCACGAGGGCCAGCTAAATGTCCTTCAAGTCTTCTGTTGGTGTCTTACTATGAGAAAAGGATAAATGAAATTATGTGGACAATCATGAGTCCAACATCTCTAACCACTAAGCCACGTGCCTGCACCGTTGTTAGGAAGGGCAACTAGCCGTAAAAACCGTGTCAAAGCAGACAGCAGGCATTGGTTCAATCTTCTGACTTGGCAGCTCCTGCGGGACCTTCTAACCCATGCCAGCATGGATGAACAGATGTTAAATGATGATGATGATGATGGTGATGAGAGAGGGAGAGAGAAATTGTAAGCACATTGCATGATGAGTTTCTACAGATTCCATTGACCAAATGCCATTGAAAGAGTATTATTCCAGTTGGGGGTGGGGTAGGGTGGCAGACATTGACTAAGCTATGGTGCCAGAAGGTGAATGGTAAGAGAATGGGAAGAATATGGAGAGAGAGAGAGAGAGAGAAAGAGCGAGAGTCTATGAGTAAAGTGGAATGAAGGAAAGAGGAGGGGTAGGCAAATAATAATAAGAAGAAGGAGGAGGAGGACAAAGAAGAAGAAGAAAAAGGAGCAATTGATGGCAGATTAAAAGGAAGAAAGAGTGTGAAAAATAAAATGAAAAAAATAAAAGGAATCAGAAATATGTCCAAGCAGAATGGTAAGAGAAATATGGAAAAATAAAAAGAATGGTGAAATAAGAGAGAGGGGAAGGGGAGGGAGGAGATAGGGAGGGAGATAAAGGAATGATGGAGGAATAGGAAAAGGAAGAGGAGGGAGGAGGAGGAGGGAGTGACAATGAAAGTGGATGATATATTGGAGGAGGAGGAGAAGACATGATGCCAGCAGAGAGAGAGAGAGAGAGAGAGAGATCAATAACCAATCATTTATGAAGTTTTGAAGCTTGAATAAATGAAATTGTTTTTATGGGTGAATCGTTGACAGGAAATATTTCAGGAAAAGATGTGCGGTTGGAGGTGGAGGAGTGGGGTTGGGATGGTGAACAGAGAGATTTGTTTTGAAAGCTAATTGTGATCTATGATTGACCTGCGGTCAGTTGGGTTGACAGGGTCATCACTCGAGCAGTTAGATAACAGCTACACAACTTAATCGTTTAACACTGAATCATTCTGGACAGTGGTAAATTCCAATGGTGCTTTCTGCTGACCATTCTTGTTGGCACCATGAGTTCTCTCTTTAAACACCAAGACAAGCCAAATTGCAGAAAAAGAGGATTTTTCTGGTGTTCTTCACCTGTTTTTATTCTTTTTTCTTCTTGTCTTTATTTCAGTCATTTGACTGTGGCCATCCTGGAGCACTGCCTTTAGTCAAACAAATTAATCCCAGGACTATTGGTGTTAAGTACTATAAGCCTAGTACTTATTATATTGGTCTCTTTTGCCGAGCTGCTAAGTTACAGGAACATAAACTCACCAACATCAGTTGTCAAGCAATGTTTGGGGGGGGGGGACAAACAGACACACACATATATATATATATGCACAAGCTCTGTAGTTATATCTATCTATCCATCTATATGTGTGTGTGTGTGTGTGTGTATGTATATAAATATATATACACATGCATATATATTTATATGTATATATGCAAATATATACACATATATGCATGTGTATGTAAATATACACCCACACATATTAAGGGCTGGGGACTTTGTGTTCGTAACAGTTGGAAGGCATCATCTCTGGTAAAAGTTTTACAAACAGACCAACCGTGAAGATTGCTGTATACACACACACACACGCATGTATAAATACAGTTGTGTTTGTGTGGGTGGTAGTATGCATTTAATTGTGTGGTTTGCGCGAGTGTATGTGTACTAGTGATTAGAGTGTTAAGTCTCTATGAACGTTTTATGCGAACATCCCAGGGTAGACGTGCACGATTCCAACCCAATCCACCTCCACCCCCATCCACTCACCTCAGCGAACAGAGTGGGGTGGGAACGCAAGGTAGGAGTGGGGAACAAACACATTGAGGGTAACAATGACACCAGCAGCACCTGTAGTAAGAGCACCGCCACCACCACCACCACCACCACCTGCAAGTGTAGTGACAAAATAAACCCATGCTGTTGTCGGGAACAACAGAATATTTGGCATATACGACGACAACAATAACTGTAACAACAACAGTCTCATATCTGTGTGTTTATATGTGTATATATACTTATATAATAATAACAATAATAATAATAATAATAATAATAATAATAATAATAATAATAATAATAATAATAGTAATCATGTGCTGCTATAGCAAAAATAATACAGTTTTATACCTATGTGTGTATGTATATATATGTGTGTGTGTGAATATGCATTTGTGTAATAATAATAATAATAATAATAATAATAATAATAATAATAACAATAATAATAATAATAATAATAATAATAGACATAAGAATAATAATAATAATGTTGCTGATGATGATGGTGATGATAATAAATAATAATGGTTATAATAATAATAATAATAGTAATAGTAATAATGGTAATAATAATAATAAACGGTAACAGCAGTTCAGCGGGAAGCCTGAAAGTTATCGTCAACAAAGAGTCACCAATTTGAACAATTCAAACAGAATCACGTTGATGCTTTTTCTTCGGAAAAAGTAACAATAAATAAATAAATAAAAAAGAAATATTAAAAAATAAGGGAAAAAATAATTGGTAAAAATGGCGGCACTGCAATATTGGTAAAGAATAATTTTTGCAGACACACAGACTTGTAGAAATAGAGATTACTGCTTCTTTCTTTGGTGGAGAACAAAAATATAAAAAAGAAAAAAAAATTAAGAAAGATCTTTTTATTTATTTATATATTTTTTCCGAGAACGATGATTTCTTTAGAAAAAAAACAATTCTTTGGTGCGTATTGAAGTTTATTGTTGCCAACGAGTGTTGTAGACTCCAAGGACAAATAACAACAGTAGTCGGAGTTATGTTGTTGATGACAATATCTTAAGATAATACATACATAAATATATATATTTGCATAAATATGTGTGTGTGTGTGCATATATGTATATATATACACACACATATATAAATAGGTATATATACATATATATATGTATGTGTATAGGTTTCTTTTTTTCTTTGTTGAAGCAAAAAGTTGTATATTTTTATAATAAAGTTAGAAGTCAACAATTGTCAATAGAATAATAGTGAGAGAAAGTGTTTTAGACTTAAAACCCTCAAAAATCACAGTTCCAATTTTAGCAGAAATGACTTTAGGCGCCATTCTACTTGAATCTGTACAAATAACATTTTATTGTTTCCTTTTCCTTTTCCTCACCTGACTTTCTGCACCACCATCCATTACTTGCACAAACTGTAACTTATCTTCCTAACCCTAACCCAATACCTCACTTGCTATCACTTATACTGAAACATTGAAAGTATGTCGCCTTGCAAGCATGAGGTCGTGGGTTTGGTTCCTGCACCATCACCCAAATGATTTTAGTCAAGTGCCTTCTACTATTGCTTCAGGCCAACCAAAACCTTGTGAGTATATTTGGTAGATGGAAACTGAAAGAAACCATACCACATTAGACTGGAGACTGGTGCAGCCTTTCAGCTTGCCAGCCCTGGTCAAACTGTCCAACCCATGTCAGCAGAGACAAGGGACATTAAATGATGATGATGATATATATATATATATATATATATGTATGTATATATATATATATATATGTATATATTTATGTGTGTGTTTTTGTGTCTGTGTTTGTCCCCCCACCATTGCTTGACAACCGATGTTGGTGTTTTTACATCCCCGTAACTTAGCAGTTCGGCAAAAGAGATCAATAGAATAAGTACCGGCTTTAAAAAAGAATAATGTCCTGGGATTGATTTGTTCAACTAAAATCCTTCAAGGTTGTGCTCCAGCATGGCCACAGTCAAATGACTGAAACAAGTAAGAAAATAAAAGAATAATAATTATGATTGTTATTATTGTTATTAATTCATCTGTGAGTAACAATAAAGCAGGCATCCACGCTGCCATCGATCTCAGTTGTGTGCCACCCTCGCAACAATTTGGCAATGTCCAGTATGGTTTATTAATAATTAGAAAATGTGATAATGGTGCTCTCACTGCAGCCAACTGGAATATGAATATTTTATGTGGCACTGCAGCAGCATTTTTCTTTTACCTGGAATCTTGCCCAAAGCTATTTCAGGATAACCCTATGGTGGTTCCTATGGAGATGGCTGTGTTGCGCTTGTTCCTGTGGTTATTGTTGTTGTCATGTAATGTGGCGTCTACTCTCAGATGTTTGGAAAGACTCTACACTACAAAGTACTTTCAAATGTTTAACAAGGCTTGCTTCCCAATCTCATGGTTCCGGGTTCAGTCCTACTGTGTATCACCTTGGGCAAGTGTCTGCTACTATAGCCTCAGGCCGACCAAAGCCGTGTGAGTGGATTTAGTAAACGGAAACTGAATAGAAGCCCACTATGTGTGTGTATTATAATGTGGCTGTGTGGTAAGAAGCTTGCTTCTCAACCACATGGTTCTGGGTTCAGTCCACTGCATGGCACCTTGGGCAAGTGTTTTCTACTATAGCCTTGGGCCAACCAAAGCCTTAGGAGTAGATTTGGTAGATGGAAAGTAAAAGAAGCTTGTCATATACATATGTATATATATGTGTGTGTCTTTGTGTCTGTCCCATCACCACTGCTTGACAACCAGTGACGGTGTTTACATCCCATGTAACTTAGCAGTTCAGCAAAAGAGACCGATAGAATAAGTACTAGGCTTAACAAATAAGTCCTGGGGTCGATTTGTTCGACTGAAACTCTTCGAGGTGGTGCTCCAGCATGGCCACAGTTAAATGACTAAAAGAATGAAAGAATAAAAGGTGTTTGGTTTAATGGTTAAGGTATTTAGCTTACAATCCAATATTATGAACTGAGCCTAAAGGTTGCTTAATGATACATGGCATGTTATATAAATCTGCCAGATTATTGTATCTCTAAAGCATGAAACTTTTAGTAACTCTTTTGTAACTGCGTATATTAAATCTTATATATATATATATATATATATATATATAATGTGTTGGCAGAAACTACCCCCTTTAAAAACTTACTGAAAGAAACTATTGGTGTACAACAGAAACATCCTTGTGCTGTCAGCAAAGCAAGTTATGTTAGCAAAAAGATAGAACAGCTATGGGTTCTCCCTTAAGACCCAAGTTTGCAACATTCTGCATAACCACTCAACAGAGAATAAAGTGTTACCAAAGACATGTAATTATGGATATACCATGGCTGTGTGAATGATGTATTCATGGTGGAAGACATGTAGAAATTACACGAAGACCTAGAAAATATATTTCTATGCAAAGCAACAGCATTTGTAATAGTATAAATAAAACTCTAAGCGATACAGTGGATCTATCTCTAGACATAAACATTCAAATATAAAAAAAGAGAGAGAATAACAGATACATCACGTCTGTCTCCTCCTAAAAAAACTCAGATAGACGTCTGTACTTGTTTGGAGACAATTAATGTCCACACAGACTTTAAAAATGTCGGTGATGAGATCTCTACTTAGAAAAATATCTATTTCTCTCTGAGTATTACATCTGATGCTACATCTATTAAAAATACACAAACAACACTTAAAGTGTATTTTACAGCAATCAAATCCAGACTAATTATAGAATTGGTAAACACATTAAGAAAAACCTCATAAAACAGATCACAAAATGCTGCACATCAGACCATAGATACTAATATTCAATAAAGAAATAGTTATTAGAGACAGAAGCAGTGTAAACACCAAAAGGTAATATTTACTGTATTCCCACTTAAAAGTGGATGTTGTGTTACAACACAGCAGGGATGAGCCACCTGGGTAGGCAAGGTAGGCATTTTCCTCGCTAAGTTTAAATCCATACTTTTTAAAAATTATTTTTAAAGACCTATTTAACTCACTTTTTATGAGTATGCCATTCAAAGATGAACTGAAGGCAAGGATTATGGCAGCATTCACCAACTTAAACAAGGAGACTGTCCAGAAGAGTTGCAGGAGATTCAGAAATTATTTAGAGGCTGTGTTTGAAATCCAATGGCGATTTTATTAAATAAATTTACCCTTTAGTATTTCAAGATATTTTCATGTAATTTTGGTAAATATCTCTGTTAAAATGAGATGTCATTGTTAATTTCATTTTTGCGCAATTTCAACAACAATTTATTCACCGCACCCTGTATGTGTGTATTATATATATTACACTTAAAGCATATGTATTACTTCATAATTTATCCTTTTATATGTATACCTGTATATATATATCTGTATTCACACATGCATATAATGCATACATACATACACATACAAATATGAATGTTTGTGGTAAAGTAAACTATAAATAATCTCTTTACTGCTAAAGTTCATCTTTCTATCTAGCAGTCTATGTATTTATCAATCTATTTCTATCTATCACTTAATCTTTCTAACTATTATCTCTATCTATTCATCTCTCTCTATATATATTTATCAAATTATTTCTATCTATCTATTGGTCTGTCTGTCTCTCTCCATATATATATATATATATATATATATATACACACACACACACATATATATATATAGACATATATCTATCTATCAGTCTGTCTGTCTCTCCCCATATATATATTTGTATATATATATGCACACACACATATATATATATATATAGACATATATCTATCTATCTATCTGTCTGTCTCTCTCCATATATATATATATATATATATATATATATATACACACACACACACACACACACACATATATATATATAGACGTATGTGTCTGTCTGTTTGTCTAACTATCTGTCTCTCCCTCTGTCTATCTATCTATCTATCTTTATCTATGCTTATTGGTCTATCTCTACCCATATCTATCCATCTCTGTTTTTCTCCCCTCTCCTCCTCCCTTCACACCCTTCCTATCCAAAATGTCAGCATCCACATTGCTGTATCGACCATCATCAACTCACCAGAAATATCTAAATACAAAGAAATCCAAAACTCATGTCATATATCACTTGCCACACATTACCGATAGAGTTTCATGTGATATTTTATTAGCGCCATAACACAGAGGAAAATAACCATAAATCAACTGGCACCGAGCAGAGATATCCATCAAGTCAACAACTCTCAGAGATTCCAAGAATGAGTTTCCTTGCAGACTTACTTTTAGAATCTATTAAAGGATTTAGAATTGCACTGAATTGAAATCTCATCAGAATGTGTTAATCGGTGTAAATATTGATTTCATATTTTTATGCAGGGCCAGCAATTTTAGGGGAAGGGTAGTTAGATGATTACATCAGCCCCATTGTTTAACTGGTACTTATTTCATTGACCCCGAAAGAATGAAAGGCAAATTGACATCGGTGGAATTTGAACTTGGGGAATGTCGAGACAGATGAAATGTTGCTAAGCATTTCGCCCGGTGTGCTAACGATTCTGTCAGCTCCTCCTCCTCATCATCAAAACAAAATTCTTGCACTCAGTGAAAAAGAGAGAGGTAGAAAGACAGAGACAGATGGACAGAAAAGAAAGTGGAAAGATGGAGAAGGAAGTAAAGAGAGATACATTGTGTGTATGAGAGAGAGAGAGAGAGAATGATATATAACTGGAGTAGGTGTCAGAGGAGAGGATATTAAAAGAACATTCTGGAGAAAAGGGAGACAATTTATCATCATCATCATCATCATCAGTTTTGCCCTATCTTATTTCTCTTTCTATTACACCACAAATAATATCTCAGTAAAAGAAGAAAAAAAAAACAGAAATAACAAAAAAAAAACAGACGTAAATAAATAAATAATGAAAACAAAAGTGAAGAACAATGATAAATAAATCGATTTAGCTATGTTCTTTCTTTTTATTTTCATTCACCATTTCTTATTGGTGTTTTTTATTTTTTTTATTTTAATTTCTCCCTCGTTTATTAATCTTTTAGTGTCTCCTTCTCTACTTGTTCTTGTTTCATTCACTTCCCCAGTTCATTTAATCTTTATGAAAATTTCCTGGACCTTCTTTTTTTCCTGTTTTTTTTTTTTGTGTTATGTATTTTGTGTCTGTCCTGCCATCTTGCAATATATATATATATATATATATATATATATATATATCACACACACATACATATGCACATACACATATACAAACATATATATATATGTATATCCATACAAATATACATACATATATGTACACACATCTATATATGTATGTATGTTTATATACATATTTATATATGAGTGCATGAATATGTATCTATACACACATTTAAATATGAGTGCATATATATGTACTTATATACATATATGTGTGTATATATATATATATATATATACATATCTATGAGTGCATATATGTATGTACTTATTTATCCCTATCTATATCTAAATCTATCTATCTATCTATGTATATATATATATATATATATATATATGTTTCTTTTTTTTTTCATTTCTCTGACATAAAAGATACTTTCAAACCATATTCTCTTGGTCTTTGGCACTGGCTTCTGGTTATTTTTGGAGCTTCTAATGTATAATGTACATCTTCATCTCTTTGTGTTCACCTACCCATTTACACACACAAGCACACTCACATCCAAATACACACACACTGACAGAATCACTCAGAACCAATATTATCTCTCTCTCTCTCCCCTTCTCTGTTCTTCAGCTGTTCTATTGTTACCATTAGTTACCATTATGGCCGTTATTATAGTACATTGGCGGTAGAACAGTAAATTATTGGTGTAAAAGGAATATTTACACGCTGTATTATAGTAATGGGAAATAGATCTAAGCTATAAAAGTCAGTTAAGCACCAAAAGGCCTCTCAGAATTGTACTTAGCTTCTGTTCTGTGGCGTTAAGTAGACAAAGAATAATCTGCCTCCAAGACATGATGGCTGTCTTTGGCAGATAACATTTCTAAATGATTTCCTACCGATTCCTATCATCTCATTTGGAATAAGGATATTGGAATAAGGTGCAAGGTCAATAATGCAATATTGGTCCCTTATTTGGGATGACATCTCTGCTGCACTCAGCAATACCCTGGGTATTGCTTATAGATTCAGGACTGGTTGGAGACGTTTTGGCGCAGCCCATTTAGTGTCACTGATTGGACGCTGACTTATTGGACATCAAACATTGGTTGGCACAGGTGTAGTTGTGTGGCAAAAAACTTGCTTCTCAACCACATGGTTCTGGGTTCAGTCCTGCTGCGTGGCACCTTGGACAAGTGTCTTCTGCTATGAGACATCTTGAGCAAGTGTCTTCCCACAAGGCTTTGGTCCTGGGCCAACCAAATCTTTGTGAGTGGATTTGGTATATGGAAACTGAAAGAAGCCTATTCTAGATATAGATAGACAGACATGTATATTGCTAGGTAGTTAGTTAGGTACATAGCTAGGTAGACAAACAGAAAGAAAGATAGCAAGGTAGATAGCTAGCTAACAAGATAGATAGATAGATAGATAGACAGATAGATAGATAGACAGATAGATAGATAGAGAGAGAGGGGGGAGAGATAAATAGATGATACAGACAGACAAACAGAGAGACAGACAGAAGACAGATATAGATAGACAGATGCAGACACATAGATCAATAGACAGACAAACAGACAGATAGACAGAAAGATAGATAGACCGACAGATAGCTAGCTAGCTAGTAAGATAAATAGATACACTGCTAGCTTGCTAGATAGATAGATAGATAGATAGACAGATAGATAGATAGATAGACAGATAGATAGATTGCAGATAGCTTGATAGATAGACAGATATTTATTTCCATATTTATTTCTGCAATGAAACCCTGTCGACCTTATCTGTAGCTGATTAACTTAAATGTGCATGTAAACTGCTGTCCGTGAGATTTAATTGTGTACCAGCTTGGCCTGCCATTGTGTTTATGGCAGAACTGGCAGCCAGTAGCGTTCAAAGTGAAAACTACTTTTAAAACGAGTCTTGACACCGATGACAGCAATTCAATAATCGTGTATAATGTTGTATTATATATATATATATATATATATATACACCCACTGGCAATGGTGATGTTGATGATGTATACAAGAGGACATATTTCATAATTTATGACCGCTGTACAAATGTGTGACATTTAAATCTTAGCGCTTCTGGCTGTGGCGGTGGTCGTGGCAGTGGTGGAAGTAGTGGTGGTCTTGGTTGTCGAGACGAACAGAACCTCCTACAGGAAACTTGTGTGTGTGTGTGCATGTGTGTGTATATGTATGTATATACATAAATATATGTATATATATATATATATATATATATATATATATATATCATGTGCATGCATGTATATTATATATATATATATATATATATATATATATATAGAGAGAGAGAGAGAGAGAGAGAGAGAGAGAGAAAAACAAAGAAAAAGAAAGACATAAATAGATGGAGATAGAGAAGGACCATGCTCGCACCTACGCACACATATTTATACACACACACACACGGCCCTCCTCCTACGCTTGTAATCCGACCAGCTAGACTATGTTAGTATAAATGTTTTGAAGTAATACGACAAAAGTTAAACAGCTATTTGTACAGCAATGGATAAGTCACACTTGACATTTCAGATAACAATATAGTGTTCGGCTCTTAAAACATTGTGCAACCATTGCAGACTAATAACAACAACAGGGTAGCCAACTGCTTCCTTTGGTGACCCCACAAATGCTGGTGTCACATGAGAAAGCACCCGTGCCAGCACCATGTGAAAATGCACATGTGCTGTGCACCATGTGTAAAGAAAAACACCCTGTGCTAGTGCCACAAGCAAAAAGGAATCTGTGCTGGTTGAAAAAGCACCTGTGCCACCACCGTGTAAAAGTGCACACGTGCTGTACACCATGTAAAATAAAAGTCTGCATGCCAGTGCCACATGTCAGGTTGGATGCCTGATCTCTGTTAAGTATAGAAGTAGATGTGTTACACAAGATTACTCTTGAGCATCTGCTCAAAGACTGTGCAATTAACAAAAATAGGAGAAAACTTTTTAAATCTAAATAAAATGGAAATATACAAAAATAGACATTATTGAGTTTGCCTTTCTGAATGTAGATATTGCCTTCAATTAAGTGCCACAAATTGCTCAGCCGAGCTTTCATTTTGAGAGCGGGGTACAATTAGCCAGGCTGAGACTCATTGATAGCTGAGTGGAGTGTCTTGCTCAAGGAGACTATGTGCTATAGGTTCCGGGAATTGAAACCATGATTTTAGGATCAAAAATCAAATTTCTTAACCCCTAGATTAAGCACCTTTGCATGAATGAGGTAGAGAAGAATGGTAGGATGGGTTGGATGTTAGGAGTAAAGAAGTAGTAGTGGCGGTGGTGATGGTGGAGTTGATGATGGTGGTGGCAGTAGTAGTGATAGTGGTGGTGTAGGTAGTGTAGTTGTTGTTATTGGACTAAAAGTACCCGAGAGAAGGATTGAATAAAGTTACAATTGCTGGTGAGATTTGTGAATTTCCAGGTCTGGTCGACTTACCTATGCACAGCAGTGTGACATTTACAAAATAAATTGAAATTTATATTGAGATGGAAACTAAATTTGAAACATTCCAATTCAAAATAGAATTTTAAGAAAAATAACTGCAGCTTCAGGAAGATAGAAAGCTTGTTATATAAACAGAAATGTTTGTGGTGGATTGCAGGAGGGGAGAAGAAGAACGAGAGAGAGGAACGTGGGGGAAAGTTTAAAAGGTGAGAGAGGTAGGAGAGGATGGAATTGGTGAATTGGAAAGTGATGGAGAGATAAAATGAGAGAGAAAGAGAAGGTGTGAGTGTGTGTTTAGGGCAAGTATGAGAAGAAGTGAAGAGTGGGGGAGGAGAGAATTGACAAATTGAGAAAGGTAAGTATAACTGATGTTTTAAAAGTGGTAGGAAGAGATAGATAGATAGGTAGAGAGTGAGAGAGAGAGGAGAGATAGACAGACAGAGAGGAAGGTAGGTAGGTGGGTAGGTAGATAGATAGAAATAATTTGACAAATATATAGATATATGAATAGACAGAGTGATCGATAGATAGATAGATAGATAGAGTGAGAGAGAGAGAGAGGGAGGGAGGGAGAGAAAGAGAGAGAAGGACTGAGAGACAGACAGATAAACAAAGGAGAGAGCCAGATAGAGAGAAGGAGACACTGACAAACAGATAAAGAAAGAGAGACATAGAGAGAGAGAAACAAACAGATAGTGAGAGAGACAAATATGTAGACAGAGAGGAGATATATATATATAGAGAGAGACAGACAGAGAGAAGGAGAGACAGATAATTAAATAGAGGAGAAAGAGAGCGAAAACACAGAGAGAGACAGCTGGATAGAGAGAAGGAGAGACAGACAAATAGATAGATAGTGAAGAGAAAGAGAAAGAGAGACAAATAGAGAGAGACACACACACACACACAGAGAAAGAGGGACATAAGGGGAGAGACAGACAAACAGATAGCTAGATAGATAGAGACAAAGAGAGACATATAGACAGATAGACGGATAGATAGATAATTAGATAGATAGATAGATAGATAGATAGATAGATAGATAGATAGAAAGACAGACAGGTAGGCAGGTATGCAGGCAGACATCCAGACAAACAGACAGATAGATAGAGAGATAGATAGAGTCAAACAGAGAGATAAAGATAGATAGATAGGTAGATAGATAGGTAGATAGATAGATAGATAGATAAAGAAAAGGAGAAAGAGTAAGAGAGAAAGTGTTAGAGAAAGGCAGAGAGTGATGGTGGCCTACTTCAACAGAGGAACACAGCAGAGAGACCAACAGAAATAGGAAGGAAAAAATATGGCAGTTGATGTTTGAAGAGATGAGATGAATTGAAATGCATATAAATAGGATGGCGAAAGTGTTTGCTTCATTGTAAAAGTCTCAGAACTGTCTAAATAGAGAGAGGGAGGGAGGGGGAAGAGAGAGAGAGAGAGGGAGAGGGAGAGAGAGAGAGGGAGAGGGAGAGAGAGAGAGAGAGAGAGAGAGAGAGAGAGCAGAAAAAAGTACGAGACAAAAGAACATGAATAGGCATGTAAATAAAAATGGAAAAAGAAGAAGAAAAAGAAGAAGAAGAAGAAGAAGAAGAAGAAGAAGAAGAAGAAGAAGAAGAAGAAGAAGAAGAAGAAGAAGAATGTGGAGAAGGAGAGAGATTTGATCAGCAGCAGAAGACATTTTAACGATGTTCTCACACCGAACATTTCATGGTTTGTTTTATTGATATATGTGTGTGTATATATGTATATATATATATATATATATATATATATATATATATATATATATATATATATATATACATATATATATATACATATATATATATATATATATATATATGTATATATATTATATATATGTGTGTGTATATATATGTATATTTATATATACATACACATATGCATTTATACACACATAAATGCTTACATACATATGCACACGTCCACACATATATGTTTGTATGTTAATAACACCTATAAGATGTTTTATCCATAGATTCATACGAACATACACACACATATATACACATTTGATATATATGTGTAGTTGTTTAGGCTTGTTTTTTTTTTCTACTTCTCATCTCTAAATCTTTTGAAATTTTACTTTTCACAGAGTGTGTGTGTGTGTGTGTGTGTGCATGCATATAACTAAGCAGTATTAAATGTTTATAGTGGGGTGAGGGGAACAGAAAATATCCACATCAATATACAAGTGTGCATATATATCTATATATTTATATAAATGTATATTCTTTGATATATATATATATATGAATGTATATTCTTTTATATATATATATATATATAAATGTATATTCTTTTATATATATATATATATATATATATATATATATGCTTTCAGTGCAAAGCTTTAAGCTTATATAAAAATACCATTATTATTATTTACAGGATATATATATATATATATATATATATATATATATATATATTTGTATGTATGTATGTATGTATATGCCAATTGGAGAAAAGGAAGGAAGAGATAGAGAGATCAAATAGAGAACAGAGATAATTTGGAGAAGGGAGATAAACTAGGAGGAAAGAGAAAGTGTGTGTGTCTCTTTTTGTTATTATCCCATTATGATATGTGTGTATGTAACAACTTTTGTTCATAAATACAGATAAAAAAAAAGGACTACACACACATGTGCACACACCCATTTGATATCTGAGTCTGTTTGTGGCTTGTCGTTGGTGGTGATGGCCATTGTTTATGTTCCTGTTATGCCAAAAAGGTGTACTTCACTGATTTTATAAACAGAGGTGGGTGGGGCGGCCCAGTTTTTATCCCAAAATGCACTCTCTTGCTTTTGCACTCTCTTCTTTGCTGCTTTACAATGAGGGCATCATACATTGCTGCACAAGTAGGAAAAAATATCCTTTATATTTCCATACAAGCACACATATGCACACACACACACACACACACACAATCACAGCCTTTTGTAGATAGTGAACCAGCTCAACTGACTGGCCAACCTTCAGTCTTCACAGTGCTGCTGCTGCTTAATATTTTACTGAGCACAGCCAGTCATCACTCACAAAAATAACTAGGTAATATAAATATACCATGCAAATTGTTTTACAAACCTATGTAGCCACAGGAGGGTATAGACACCTTCTTGACCCTACCACTCTCAATTCAGCAAAACACATTATAAAACAAACAAAAAAAACTCTGTTGGGATTAAAATATGAATTGGACATTATGTTATCAGTGGGCAGAAAACATGACTGATGGTGTAGCAAGGTCTGATATAATTTCTTTAGAGCAAGTCCTTTGGTGATTTTCTTGAGAAGAATCATCTCTGGGTTCAGTCCCACTGTGTGGCACCCTGGGTAAGTATCTTCTACGATAACCTCAGGCTGACCAGACCCTTGTGAGTGAATTTAGTAGACAGAAAATGAAAGAAGCCTATCGTATATATATATATATACATGTGTGTGCGTGTCTTTGGGTTTACTCCTTCCAACACCACTTGACAACAAATGTTGGTTTGTTTATATTTCCATAACTTAGTGGTTTGGCAAAAGAGGCTGATAAAATAAGCACATGACGTTTAAAAATAATTAATGTTCTAGGGTTGATTTATTTGACTAAAACTCTTCAGTGTAGAGCTCCAGCATGGCCACAGTCCAATGATTGAAATAAGTATAGGATCTAATTAAAGAATTTATAATTAATTTCTCATTTAAAAAAATACACATCTTACTGTGTTGCCATTAATGTAATTAAAATTAATTTACATATATAATGTTATGCAATGAATAATTAATTAATCCAAGATATTTCTGTCCTGCAGTGCTGTCATTAACGTAAATCGTTAGAAAAAAATTTACATATGCATCTTATTATATAAAACATAATTACAATATTTTTTGACGGGCATGGCTGTGTGGTAAGAAGCGTGCTTTCCAACCACATGGTTCTGGGTTCATTCCCACTGTGTGGCACCTTGGGCAAGTGTTTTCTACTATAGCCTCAGGCCAACCAAAGCTTTGTGAGTGGATTTGGTAGAAGGAAAATGAAAGAAGCCCGTATATATATATATAAATCTGTCTATATTTATCATGTGATTACAAAGTAAACTTCCTAACTACACAGTGAGGCTTGAATATAGTTTCCTTTTATCAAATTTCATTGATAAGCTTTGAGGAAACTCGGGATTATAGTCAACTTGCTAAAGATGCTTCACAGTAAAACTGAACCCAAAATCATGTGATAATAAAGTAAACTTTCTAAGCACACAGTAAGGCTTTGGTATAGTTTCCATTTACCAAATTTTGGGTAGAGCCATGACTATGAAAGAAAACAATTGCTGAAGGTGCTTTGGAGGGAGACTGAACTTAGAATCAGGTGGTTTTGAAGCAAGCTTCTTAACCTCACAGCCATGCATGTGTCCATAACACCATCAGGTTTATAGGTGGCAGGTATGGCTATTTATGTCAGTCCTTCCATGTCATCGCTTATGAAAAATATAAATTTTCAAATAAGATTATTTTAATAAATAAAATAAAATAAAAGAAACTGTCTTTGTTTCCTTATTTTATAGAACACCACTAACATAATCCTCATTACTCTCACCACCACCATTACCATTGCTGTCATGACTACCACTGTTGCCACTGCCAACTGCCAAACTACAACCACAACCACAACCACCACCACCACTACTGCCATTAGCACTGCTGTGGCCACCTCACTCGCCACCACCATCAGCACAACAACCTCTAACAACACCAACACCACCACTGACTCCGCCGCCACCTTCACCACATTTTGTTTTATGAATTTCCTTTTTGAGTTGAGGACTTGGAATTACCAATTCCCATTGTGTTTTTACGATTTCAATCAATGTGAAATGATAGATACAAACTATAAATTTTATGAATTCTGTTAAACTCATTGAATAAATCTGAGTTATGGGAGTAAGCGGTACTTTAAAAGACACCAATTTTTTTTAATGTTTTTTTTAAAACATTGAATCAATACTCCCAAGTCAATAAAAATTTTGGTAAAAGACTGGATGACAGAGTAGATGGAATAACAATATTGGAACATCGTTAATATTTCTGCTCTATCAGGTAGTGAGCTGGCAGAATCATTAGCACGCCGGGCCAAATGCTTAGCGGTATTTTGTCTGCCGTTACATTTTGAGTTCAAACTCCGCTGAGGTTGACTTATCCTTTGATCCTTTCAAGGTCGATAAATTAAGTACCGGTTGCATACTGGGGTCAATCTAATTGACTGGCCCCCTCCCCCCAAATTTTGGGCCTTGTACCTAGAGTAAAAAAGAATATTTCGGCAAACTGGCAGAATTGTTAGCACACTGGGCAAAATGCTAAGCTGCATTTCGTGTGCCTTTACGTTCTGAGTTCAAATTCCACCGAGAGTATTGGGCTTATAATCGTGGGGTTGTCAGTTCAATCCCAGGACCGGGCTGTGTCCTTGAGCAAGACACTTTATTTGTTGTCATCATTATCATTATCATCATCGTTGTCGTTGTCGTCATCATCATTTTGCAAGCTATGTAGCTTATTTGGCAATTGAAAGGATGAATAATACAACCTGTGTTGTGACACCTGTCTGGATGGTATTGGTTGTTCAACCACGTCAAATGATGACTGATGATTGATTGATGGAGGGTGGAGGCACATGGCTAAGTGGCTAAGGTATTTAGCTTACGATTGTAAGGTTGTGAGTTCAATTCCCAGCAGCATGCATTGTATCCTTGAGCAAGACACTTTATTTCACATTGCTCCAGTCCACTCAACTGGCAAATATGAGTATTCTTGGCATGGGTTGGCATCCGAGTGGGTGGTGAAAAATTCCTGGCTTTGAGTAAAAGAAAATACAGGAACATCAGTTAATTATGATTTTATTCAACACATTCCCCTCCTCTCAGATTCACATACTTATTGCAGCAGTCCTTCAGTTTTTCTAAGTCTTGTGAAAAAAACCCAGAAGGTTGAGCCTCCAGCCAGGACTACTTTCATGATACCCTTAAAACCAGGAACTTTTCAGCACCCCTTTGTATGTTGAATAAAATCATAATTAACTGATTCTTCTGTATTTTCTTCTACTCAAATCCAGGAACTTTCCAGGAACTTTCCAGCACCATATCATACAAGGATGTGATAGTGATTCAGGAAAATTATCCAAGTGGAGGTCTTGCGAGTCACATTTTTGCATTCAGCAATTGAAAGGGTAAATAATACACCTTATGCTGTGAGTCCCAACAGCTTGGGATAGGTTGCTCAACCCCTTTGAAGGAAGGCCAAATAAGTGGGAGGTGTGATGTTAAAAGCCCTGAAACCTGAAAACCTCTATGACCTTTGCTCCCACCCCACCACCAGGAATTCCACCAATAGTGCATTCTAGGCCATCCATGAGTTGTCTGGTGGAATTACCATAATTACAATAATTAGAATAATATTCAGTAATTATGAAATAATTAAAATATGAAATAAAAGATTTTTTTTTATTATTATTATTATCATTTCAGAAGAATCAGAATTTATTTGCTGCCAAGAGACACAAAGCTGAATAAATATAAATAAAAATGGATAAATGATAAATAAGCAATAAATAAATTTATATATTAAAAAAAAACACCAAAGAATTCTGCAAAAATATAATAAAATGAGATAAAATAAAATTTATCAGGATAAATTGAGTGAAAAAATATTGAAGAAGTTTTGCATCTTTTGTGTCTCCATTATTAAAGAGAATCATGGCTTGATTTTTGTGATTAAATTGAATGAACAACTCTTTTCATTGTACTGTGTTGTTGTTGTTGCTGTTTTTGTTTCATTTCTTTTTTTTTTATTTATGCAATTATATTTGTTTTTTTTTGTGTGTTTTCTTTTAACAGTTGAATTTATTGTTGTTGTTGCTGTTGTTTGTTTTTTATTTGTTTTCTGCTATTTGCTTTGTGTGTGTGTGTGTGTGTTTACACTTTCTCGTTCCTACCGCAAAAAATGTCTCCTCTTCTTCTTTGTGAGATATTTTTGTAAATATTGAATATCTCTTGCCATTTCCAAAGAATTCAAGTTTGTCTCTGTTGTAGCAGCAGTAATCAGAGAAGAAGATGGAGGAGGAGGAGGAAAAGATGAAGAAAGAGAAGATGAAGCTGAAGAAGAAGAAAACAAAGGAGGAGGAGGAAGAGACTGACGTGATATGGATTCTTCTACCTTCTCTACAAATGAAACTTGGCCTTATGGAATAATTCGTAAAAGCTTTGCAGCAGAATGGGAAAGTGCTTCAGGTATTTGCATGGCAAGCTACCTGCTCTCTCAGACCCTCTCAAAGTTGGTGAGGGTGTATTTATGGGACCAGATATAAGGAAACTTGTTGAGGATGGACATTTTGAAAATTCTCTCTGAAAAAAGATGTGCGGATTAGTTACAAAGATGTGATGAACTTCTCGGGTTATCACAAGGATCCAAACTGCAAAGACAAGGTAAGGAGAATGTTGGAAAATATTGAGTCCTAAAGATTTAAAATGAACATTAAAGTTCATTTCTTACATGCCCATTTGGATTTTGGATTTCTTGCTGGAAAATCTGTGTGTATGTGTGGCGGGGGGGGGGGGGGAGTGAGAAACACAGGGAAAGGTTTTGTCAAGACATAAAGGAGATGGAAAGAAGATGGCAGGGAAGATGGAATGTCAATATTGGCAGAATTGTTAGCACGCTGGGTGAAATATTTATCGGTATTTTGCCTGCCATTACATTGTGAGTTCAAATTCCACAAACAAAGAGAAGGAACGGAAAAGAAAAGATGGCCTAGAAAAGAAGTCAAAACGCCCAATATATTAAAAGCATATAATCTACCATCTTGGGGCTATGAGGTATGTAGGTAAAAGAGTGAGTTAGTAATCGTCTAGGGAATACTACAATTTATTTACAACAGGCTTCTTTCAGTTTCTGTCTACCAAATCCACTCACATGGTTTTGGTTGGCCCAAGGCTATAGTAGAAGACACTTGCCCAAGATGTCACTCAGTGGGAGTGAGGCCAGAACCATGTGGTTGGGAAGCAAGCTTCTTGCCACATAACCACACCTGTAATTATTTTATACATATGTGTATATATATATATATATGTCAGTAAATAGTGGGGTTGTGTTAACCGCACGTGGAAAATGATAGGAAATAATAGGAAAATGAAAAATAAGGCAGAATGCTAAACTGGAAGCATATTTTAATAAAGATTTTTAACCGGCTTTCATTGCGAAGCAAATTATCAAGAAGAGGGAGAATGAAAATGTTTTTTACAAAAAAGTACAAAATGAAGAAAATAATATATAAAAAAATAAATATACCAATACATTATATTGTCTTTGAGCTTTTGAAGTTCAATGGTAGTTTATGTATATAATGGTTGGAAAAATAAGGATGCATGAGATTTGAGAGTTGTGTTAGGTTTAAGAAAAGGGCTAAAAGTTTGTGTTAAGCAGGAAGTGTGGTGTCAAAACAGGAAGTGTGTGTAAGGGGAGACAAATGTTTTTAGTTGGAGTTATGAACTCTTTTTCAACAGGAAGTTTATGTCTATTTTTAGAGAAATTAAAAACATTTGTCTCCCTTTACACACACTTCCTGTTTTGACACCACACTTCCTGCTTAACACAAACTTTTAACCCTTTTTTAAACCTAACACAACTCTCATGCATCCTTATTTTTCCAACCATTATATACATAAACTACCATTGAACTTCAAAAGCTCAAAGACAATATAATGTATTGGTATATTTATTTTTTTATATATTATTTTTTTAATATATTATTTTCTTCATTTTGTACTTCTTTGTAAAAAACATTTTCATTCTCCTTCTTCTTGATAATTTGCTTCGCAATGAAAGCCGGTTAGAAATCTTTATTAAAATATGCTTCCAGTTTAGTATTCTGCCTTATTTTTCATTTTCCTATATATATATATATATATATATATATATATATATATATATATATACATATATATATATGTTTCCTTTTTTGCAATGATTCCAGTCCAAATAAAACCAGAGAATACCGCCTGCTGTTACATATTTAAGGATTTGTAAATCCAATGGAGATATTAATATTCTCATCAATATTCCTGTCACCACAGGAGAATATGGTCTGAGTCTCCTACCCGCCGCCCCCTCCATCATCACCACACATCGCATGTTTCTTGTGACATGTTTCCAAGAACAACATCAAGAAACAAAACCCCATAAAACTCTTCAGTAATTATTATTGAAACACAAGAGAAATATGTCATTTGCAGGTAAGTAAATTGGACAAGGAAAATAAAACACACACACAAACAAAAAATCAATATATTAATCTAATATGTCATTAATTCATTTAATCTCATTAATTTCCTCCCCCAACACCTTTCCTTCCACTTGTTTGTAACAAATTTTCTTCGTTACAAGTATCAGATAATATTTAATTATACACACACACATATATATATATACATACAGACACATATATATGTGTGTATATATATGTATATATATATATATACACACACACATATATATATGTATGTATGTATATATATACATATATATGTACATATATATATGTATATATATGCGTATATGTATATATATATATATATATATATATATATATGCATATATATAAATATTGTATATATATATATATGTATGTATATATATATATATTATGTATGTATGTGTGTGTGTATATATATATATATATATAAATATATATATATACATAAGTATATATACTCATATGTAAATATGCATGTATATATGCTTTATATAATTATCCTTTTCAATAATCCATAATGTTATAATGCATATTGATTTTTATTTATATTTAATTTTTTTTATTGAATTTAGTTTAATTTTATTTTATCACCTCCCTCCCCACTCCCCCTCGCCTAGTTTGGACACTGTTTCATTTCGTTCACATGAAGAATTTCTGACATGAATTTTGACGTTAAATTCTTACTTGTTCTTGTGTTCATTGTTTGCTCCAACGCCAGAACATCAAAATTCACAAACTCCTACCTCAACGAAGACAAAGGAAGAGGACGAGGAGAAAGACGGGGTGGCGGGGAGTGAGGTGGAGAGGGAAAAGAGGAGGAAAAATATTTTAATATTCCTTTCATACAATTTTAAAAATGAAAATTGACGCCATGTCTAAGTGAATTTAGACATATTGTAAGTACACACACACATACACATACCAAAATCTCTCTGTTTCTCTGTCTGTCTGTCTGTCTCTCTCTCTCTCTCTCCCACAGATGCACACAAAAGCTTGCAAATTTAAATTTAGACAACTATACATAAAATACCCAACTATTTATCTTATACATACTGGCACTCTGTTGGGTACGACGATGAGGGTTCCAGTTGATCTGATCACCGGAACATTCAGCTCATGAAATTAACTTGCAAGTGGCTGAGTACTCCACAGACACAAGTGCCCTTAATGTAGTTTTCTTGGGGAGATTCAGGGTGATGCAGAATGCAACAAGGCTGGTCCCCTTTGAATTACAGGTACTACTCATTGCTGCCAGCCGACCCTAAAATTAAGGCAAAATTAAAGGAACATTTCAAAGGACTAGATTCCAAGATGTGGAGGAAATATAAGGGAATGCGAGAAGGCAGCTGTTTACTATCCCCAAAAAGCTATTGCTACTTACACAAGCATTGGGCTAAAACAGGGTCACTGCCCTTCTGGCTATCCAAAATAGCAGGATTTATGTAGACACACATATCTATGACTGTATCCTTCTGAAGATGGGCCTTACAAACATCTTCTATGTTGCAAATGCTTTTGTTTCACCACACGATCTCAGATCAAATCACTTGCTATGCAAGTACATCTCCGTATATATAAAACTATGTGTAGTACAAATATAAACTAACTAACTTTGGTTTTTTTATAAGTGTTGAACTGTGTATTATACGATACAAATAAGATATTTAGGGGAAGGGATTAAGTCAATCACGTCGACCCCCGTGTTTAACTGGTACTCTTTTAATTGACCCTGAAAGGATGGGATGAAAGCAAAGTTGAGCTCAGCAGAATTTGAACTTAGACTGTAGTGACGGGCGAAATCCCGCTAAGCATTTTGCCCAGCATGCTAACAATTCTGCCAGCTCACCACCTCAATAATGAAGAATAAGATAGAAGATAAAAAATAAGAAGAACGAGAAGAAGAAAAAAGTAGAGGGCAAAGATGAAAAAGGATGTGAAGAGCTGATGTCTGAATCTGTGCAATAATTACTAAGTGATTAGCTAGACATAATTTATTGGGAGAGAGAGAGAGAAAGAGAAGGAGAGAGAGTTCCATGATGGTAGCCATGTTTAGTCTTTTTTTTTTAAATAAAAAATGTCCTCTCTCTGTCTCTCTCTATTTTCTGAACTGAGAGAGAGAGACAAACATCACTGCCCATCTATCTTTCTCCTTCTGTGTCTCTCTCTTGCACATCTCACTCTTTCTCCAATTTCTCTCTCTCTACTTCTGTCTGTCTGTCTCTATCACTCTCTCGTTTTACTTGTATCTATCTATCTATCTCTCATCCTCCCCCTCCTCTCTCTCTCCAATCTGCTCCTTTCCTCCCACTCAACAAACAATGCACTGATGACATTAAACCAAACAAGAGACTGTGAAATAAACTGAGAAAGACAACGCACCACCACCACCATTAACAACAACAACAACAACAACAACCCTAATCTTGTGTGTGTATCTAATTTCGTAGATATTTTTCAGATCTTTTCTACAAAATATATTCCAATTTCTACAATTTCCACTTATTTGTTTATAAGCTTTGCTTTTTCTTCAAAAAATTTTATTCTTTTATGGAATTTTTTTTATAAAATTTAATGTTTTCTTTCTTACCTGATTTTTTTTACTTCATTTTTATTTTCTGCTGATTTGTTTTATTTATATTATAATTTTTTTCTTCTTCTTATTTCTTATTTCAGTTGGAATTTCGTTTCTTCAATTTTTGGTAAAGAATTGCTCGAGACGAGTCAATTTGGTTTTATTATCGAATAAATTTTCATTGACTTGCTTTTCTGTTTTTTTTTCTACCATCTTATTTGGAGGTTGATGGGGGGGGGGGGCGTCTGTGATAAATGTGTGAATGTATGTATGTAAGTATGTGTGTATACATGTATGTGTGTGTGTGTGCATGTATGTATGTACATATGTATGCATGTACACATGTATGTATGAATGTACAAACATATGTATGTACATATATATGTATATATGCATGTATGTATATGTGTATGTATGTATGTCATTAATCAGTTTACTTCAAGATTTCTTGCCAATAGAGAAAGAACCGGTTTCTAACCTAGATCCAAGGCTCCTTCATTGAAATTTCAACATCAACAACAGGGTATTTTTGTTTGTATGTATATGTGCAGATTTGTATGTTTTGTTTTATGTATGTATTCTCAAGCATATATTTGCATATCTAGACATTCTCATATATAATTAAATGCTAAACTTCTGGTAAGTTTTATAGATTTTTACAGTTCCAGTGATGGATTGGGTCTGGAAAGTGTAAGGAAGGGCAAAGGGCGGGTGTGTGCGCATGTGTGTGTGTTTCTATCATCTCACTATCCCTTCTACCTCACCTTTCTCACCAAATGCTTTTGGTGAGAAAAAGAGAACCATTTGATTAAAGTGGCCATGAAAGTCCAGTGATGGTGGTGTGGTGGTGGTGTTATACTGGCCGACAGGAATTTATGTTCAGTTATAATAAAAAAAAAACAATTTTACATTAATCTGATTTTCTAATTCATATTCAGCTGTAACATTTGACCATGGCTTCTGCAGCTGGATGCTCTTCCTATCACTAACCATTCCACCAATGGTATTAGTTGCATTATACTATGGAACCAGCAATGCAGAGGTTACCTGCGCCCTCGGTGAGATGAGACTACAAGGGGACCTCCCGACCCTACTGTTTCCTTTCACATCATCATCATCATTGTCATCACCACCACCACCTCCGTTCCTCTTGGTCACTCCCCATCATCCGTCTCATCTCATATCTCCATCGCTACACATTGCTGCTGCCCTCTCTCTGCTGTTTCTATATGTATCGCTCTAAACTGTGTCGTTCTTTGCCCCTTTCAGAATATTCACTGTAGAAAAACTAAAATGGTGGGAGGGGGAGAGGAGGAAGAGAGGGAGGGAAGAACTGAGGGGGGGGGGAGAATGGGAGGAGGTGATGACGAGAAGGAAGATGAACAATGACAACGCCAAGTGTCAATGTCCGTAACTGTTATGTGTGCCGTGTGTGTGTGTCTCTCTCTCTCACACACGCATATGCAGTCACACACACGCAAACACTCTTGCACACACACACACATGTAAACACACACATATGAACGCATATATACATCTATACGCTGACACATTCATACACATACGCAGAACCAAACACACATACACACTTATGCATACGCAAAGACATACAGATACATACACTTGCTCTCATACACTCCCACACACACACCTACACGAACATATAGGTATATATATATATATAAACAAAGTAAAGCTGGGTGTCTAGGTATACATACACACATATATATAATATACATGTGTGTGTATGCAAACACTTGTGTCACTTAAGTCGTAACGAAAGCCACCAACTATCACATTCATGGAAATAAGATATGAGCAGAAAGAGAAGGAAAGAAAATTGACTTTAACACAAAAGAGTTCACCGCACAATGGATATTCTCCCTTTCATAAATAACAACAACAACAACAATAATAATAATAATAATAATAATAATAATAATAATAATAATGATAATAACAACACCAACAATAATAATAAAGGTAATAATAATGGTAATTGTAACAATGGAAACAATAACAATAATAATAAAAAGAATGAAAATAGTAACGAGGACAATATGGAAAATGATAGTGGTGGTAGTGGTAGTAGGCGGAGGAAGAAAAGGAAGAAGAGTGGTAGCAGTCCTGAAGAAGAGGAAGTAGAAGATCAAGAAGCTGAATTGTGGTGGTGGTGATGACGACGATGACAACGACAATGATGACAATAATAATGTTAATAATAGCAACAATCATCATAATAATAGTGATAGTAATAATAAACTATAATAATAATAATAACGAAGATAACAATAATGATGATAAAAATCCACCGTTATTTCATTGTGGTATTTCGTTTTTCATCCGGAAAGCTTTCTGATTTATTTCCTGAAAATTGCACTTCTGTGAGCTCTGCCAGTTCTACTAGTTCTCTGAGATCTCTTCTCAGTTGAAGACTTTGACATTCAGAAACAAAGAATTCACCATCAAAAAAAAAGCTCACATATTTATTTACATTCCTTTATATATATATATATATATATATGTATATATACACACACACAATACACACATGTATATATATACATATATATGCGATGGTTTTTGGTAAGCAGTGTTGATTTTTACAATTCTCTAAATAATAATAATAGTATTTTATAAGCTTAAAGGTTCTAAGTGATCACCGTGCAATGACTAAAGAAAATAGTCTAATAATGAGGCATATGAGCCCTCGCCAGAAAAAAGTAGGTTTTCCCATATGCATGGGACTTGAACACACACCTCATAATTAGTTCTTAATGGTGACAGAAAGAAGAAGGTTGTGGGTTGGTGTAACAGTAGCACACTTGGTTACGAAAACCAAGAGGTGTGTGTTCAAGTCCCGCGCATACGGGAAAAACTTACTTTTTTCTGGCGAGGG
Organism: Octopus bimaculoides; assembly: GCF_046866305.1. Taxonomy (NCBI): domain Eukaryota; kingdom Metazoa; phylum Mollusca; class Cephalopoda; order Octopoda; family Octopodidae; genus Octopus; species Octopus bimaculoides. The sequence continues at coordinate 1,102,602 of NC_142953.1, read as the reverse complement.
GGCTGATATACCCCGTGATCGCTTAAAAGTTGGAGGGGGACAGGATAAACTACTTGCATCAACTTGCTATATATTCGCCAGACATTGCCCCATCTAATTATTATTTATTCCGCAGTCTTCAAAATCATTTGAACAGAAAAAATATGAATTCTGTAGAGAAGGTCAGAACAGTACTGGAGAAGTATTTTTCGTCACGGACAAGTGAATTTTGGAAGAGGGGCCTTGCAAGTCTACCAGATAGATGGAAGAGCATTGTGGAAAATGAAGGAGAGTATATTTTAGATTAAAAAAGAAGTTTGTTTGTCTTAATTTTGAAAAATAAAAGAAGTATAAAAAATCCGCATTATTTATGGGATGACCCAATAGATACAGGTGAAGAATGTTTTTCAGTTGGTGGCTTAATGACTGTTTACCTACAAGATTAAAACCAGAAATAAACAAATGGTTATCTAATAAACCAGTGGACAGGACAGCTATAAGTAAACACTATTCTTTAATAACTGCTATTAAAGGTAAACATATTCATCTGTCATTATAATGACAAATACATAATAGATACAGGAGAACAATGTTTTTCAGTTGGTGGTTTAGCGACTGTTTGCTGACAGGACTACTACCAGAAATAAACAAATGGTTATCAAATAAACCAGGAGACAAGACAGCTATAAGTAAACAGTATTCTTTGATAACTGTTATCGAAGGTGAACACATTCACCTGTCATTATAATGAACCCATGAACTTTCAGCAGGTAGCTTTAATAACTGTCTGTCTGCAAGGGTGAAGCCAGAAGGAGACAAACCAAGGTGTTTATCTAATACAATGTAAACCAGATGCAATGTGTATGAATAAGAGACTCTTGATATTTGACTAGGAATTCTGGTAAAAATCAATACTTTAGAGATTACAAACTGATATCACAGATATTAGAGATCAATATTGCTGACAATAACAATCAATAGAAGTTAATGAAAATCAATATTGATGAAATAAAACCAATATTATAGACATCGATTTCAGATATATTTTTGTTTATTTGTTTTCTGCCTTTTTTTACTCTTATTAAATAATGGTCTTTGTTTCATTATTGGCAGACGTGTTTAAAATAGAATCCCTCATCATTTAGAATGATATCCATATGGTGGTCGATGCTTGGTGTAGGGAGTTCAAATCTCAAAAAATTCCTCCTGTGAAATGAAGTGTTTTGCTAAAGAACACAATGCACCGCATGGTCTGGGAATCAACCCCACCATCTAGCGATTGTGAGTGCAACAGTCTAATCACTAGGCCACATGCCTTTGTTGTATGTCTACATATACATATCCACACGTGAACGTCTGCTTCTTCCAAAGTCCACTCACAGGGCAACGGTAGGAGACATTTGTCGACGACGCCATGCAGTGGGACCATGCATGAAATCACAAGGTTACAAATGGAATTTCTTAACAACACCGCAACCATAAGAAAAAAAAATGTAGCAAAATAACAACAAAAAAAAACAATGGGAAACAGAAACATTCAAAGAGAGACGGCAACACTCCTGACAAAAAAAAAAAAAAAAAAGAATCATCCAATTTGGTCAAATAATTTTCTTTGGACAAATAATGAAAATGAAGAACTTGAAAGCTGAAAGTTATCCCAGTTTTCCAACATCACCTGTGCATAACCAAATTGAAATTTAGTGAATTCTTTGAAAACAGCCACTTGGGTCCTTAACAAAGCTAAGTTGAAAATAGCTTGGCAGATCAAAAGGAAATCACATATAATCAATGGGAAAGGCTGAAAGAAATGAGAAACGACATAATGGGGAGGTGGAGTTGGTGGTGGTGAAGTGGGAAGGTGGTGATGGAATGGTTTGTCAGTCTATAGTGAAGAATTTTCTGACGGATTTAGAATTGGAAGAATGGTAAACCTCAATTTTTACATCGTTGTAACACACTACAGATCATCATCATCCCCATTTTCGTTGCCATCATCATCATCATCATTCTCAATCATTGTCATCGTCACCATCAACATTTAACGTTCTCTCACCATGCTGATAATAGGGGTTGGATGGTTTGACAAGAGCTGGTCAGGCAGAAGACTGCACCAAACTCTAGTCTTCTTTGGCATGGTTTCTGAAGCTGAATGCCCTTCCTGATGCCAACCACTTTCATGGGCTTTCCATGTGGCACCAGTAGCAATGATGTCACCAAATAACTGGCAGCAGGGCAAGGCCCCCTCAATTGAGAGGTGATATGTTTACTGAGGGAAGGAGGTGCTTTGCGACAGATAAGAGGTTAAGCCATGTCAGAGAGACAGTGAACAGGTGTCATGCTGTAGAAGAGAAGTGCATGGTTACTCCAGTCAGAAAAGAGAGGGGTGGTTAGAGAGGAGGGGGAAAGATAAGACAATGGACAAAGACGTGATGGGGACATACACACAAGTTACAAGTTACCCTGTCCTAGGGTCCATCAGATCCTGTCCTAGGGCCCATCAGATGATGATGTGTGTTAACTGTGCTAGACATCCCCAGGATCTCACTGGTACGTATTTAATTTTCATCACCCCCACCCCCTTCACCGAAGAGAAATTTAAGAACAAAAAAATTACCGTCGCTTCCAACTGGATTTACAATGCAGAACTAAACAAAGTGATACAGAAATGCCACACACTTCTGCATCATGCACTCTGTCGCTGTTGTTGTTGTTGCTGTCACTCATGTTGCTCCCCTGAGATGTGTATGTTAAAGATGGCGTCAGTCTGCATGTTTACAGATCATGCATATGTGTCAGATAACGATGGTCAGGACGCGATCACCACTTAGCAGCACTTCAACATGTTATGTTTGGTCACTGGGTGGGCACAGAATTCATTTAGGACCGAGGTGGACGTGTTTGTTGATTTTACTACAATTTCATCAGTGGCTTGTTACGGGCTTGGCATGCACACACATACACAAACACACATGCATGCCTGCATTAACATGTGCTCACACACACACATACACATGCAAACACACATACATCACAAATACACATTTAAGAAACACACACATGCATACACAAACACAAACACCCATATGTTAACATAACACACACATACACAGACACACGCACACATAGATACAAACATATACACATACATGATGCTGACAAATATTGTCATAGAGACATCAGGGACCTTTCTGCCAATGCTAAGCAATAACGAACATTTCCCCAAGACAGTGTTTGACACCTTTAAGACTGGCACCAGAAATGACCGTTTTTCTCGGAATCTATCAAAGACATTTCATTTATTTCACATCGGAAGAAATAGTCAGATGGGATTTTCAGAACACTTCTCATCGAGTTGAATACTGAATATCGTTGTGGCAACGAACACTTGCTGACGCTGACACGCGAGCACCAGCACTGTGAACAACAGCGACAACAACAACAGCAACGGTCTGCAGTGGGAATTGTGAATAGAGACATTTTAATAGGATTAATTAATTCACCATCATCATTGTCATCATTATCAACAATGTCATTATCATCATTGTCGTCATCATCACCACCATCATCATGATCATATTTATCATCAGCAGCAGCATTGTTGACATCAACATTATCATCATCATCATCATCATTGTGATCATCCTTTAACACCCATTTCATATTCTGTCATGGGTTGGACAGTTGGTTCGACAGGGTCCAATGGGCCCAGAGAGACTGCGTTATGCCCTACTGTCTGCTTTGGTGTGGTTTCCATGACTGGATGCCCTTCCTTAAGAAGGTTTTTTTCTATGGCATGGTTAGCTGGCGACTATCACACACTGAGGATGGGTTACTACCCAGAAACCCGGGCGTGTGTGTATCACATAAGGCTAAAGATGGGCACGATGATTTCCCTTTGCAAATACTAATCAGACACAGACAGTGTATATATATATATATATATACACACATATATATTGTGTGTGTATGTATGTTCATTCCCCACTGCTGCTTGAAAACCAGTGTTGCTGTATTTGCATCCCTGTGACTTAGCAGTTCAGCAAAAAAGACTGATAGAATCAGTACTAGGCTTTACAAAAATAAGTCCTGGAATTGATTCATTCAACTAAACATTCTTCAAGGCAGTGCCCCAACATGGCCACAGCCTTATAACTGAAACAAGTAAGATATATATATACATATACACACACATATATATATGTACGTGTGTACATGTGTATATATATATATGTATGCATGTATGTATAGATAAAGTACTGGTGGCCTTCTTTAAATTGATATTATTGTCAATAAGGGCAACGAGAGAGAAGGAAAAGAGAAAGAAGAAAAACGAAAAGAAAAAAGAAAGAAATCAATAAATGTTTTTTTTTTGTTTTTTTGGTTCCATAAAGAAAAAGAAAATCATTTGAGGGAAAAAATGCGATATAATGGAATAGAAGGGGGAAATGTAGGGGGGGAGGGATGATGGAGGTAGCGGGGATGGCATACCATTAGAGACTAGAAAATATCAAAATAAATGAATTCAATAAATTTAATATGAAAATAAGCTGAGAGGTGACAAGTAAACAATGAAAAACAACACTGTCCGACGACAACGTCAACGACCATCACCACCACCACCACCAGCAACAACAACAACACTCCCTGATAATAACAACACAAACTAAACAGAAGGTTGAGAATTCTTAAGGAGAGTTTTTTTCTTAGAAAAGGAAAATATTAATACACACACATACATTTATGTATATTACACACACACACACATATATATGTATGTATGTATGTGTGTGTGTGTATATATATATATATATATATATATATATATATATATATATATATATACATACATACATACATACATATATGTATATGTATGCATATAGGGTAAAGGGCAAAGACCCCTTTTGGTCATGAATGACCATGGGATCACATCTAGAAAGTTCCCCCCTGAGGCACAAGTCCAGGCAAAGTTATTTTATGGAAGAGCAGCAGTCACCCATGCATACCAACCTCTCCCTCTCTGCATCACTGATGCTATCTAAGGGAAAGGCAAAGGGACAGATACAGCTTGGAATCCAGAGACAGTAGAGGCTTCCTTATTAGTTCATTGTGAAGGTGCATGGCTCAGTGGTTAGAGGTGTTCGGCTCAAGATTGTAAGGTTGTAGATTCAATTCCCAGTGATACATTGTGCCCTTGAGCAAGGCTCTTTATTGCATGCTACTCGTCCACTCATCTTATAAGAATCACGGGGCCTGCCTTGTTACATTCTGTGTTACCCTGAAAACTACATTAAGCGTATGCATGTCTGTGGAGTGCTCAACCACTTGCATGTCCATTTCACAAGCAAGCTCTTCCGTTGATTGGATCAACTGGGACTCTTGACATTGTCATCGATGGAGGGCCATTTAAATACGTTTTAAGGTGTCCTTGCATTGAAGGGTACCATATTTCAGTCCAGTGCTGCTTCTGTTCCACCAGATTTTGCTAACAGGAATCCGCATCATTTGGCCACGTATTCTTCAGGTTTCTTCTCCTTTATGCGTCATTTCTTCAGGTGTTAGCCACCATGCATCTTCACCACCAACCCTCTCCTCTTTCACACAAACTGGTAAGTTACTGGGTTCTTCTGTCTTGTGACCGGTTGGTAACACCTTCAGGAACCTTCTGTCTGTCTCTCTCTCTCTTTTGCTCTTTCTCTCTCTCTCTTTCTCTCTGTTGCTCTTTCTTTCTCTCTGTTGCTCTTTCTCTCTCTCTGTCAGTCAGTCTCTCTGTCTGTCTCTTCCCCCTTCTCTCTCTCTCTTCCAAGTTCTTCTATTCAATTCTTTAGTTGTCATCAAGTATTCAAGAAACATCTCCTCATGTTTATCTGAAGAAACACACACACACACACACACTCTAATACACACTCATAGAATGAGAAAGCATTGCAGTTCCATGTCTAAAAGGGAAAAAAGAAGAGGAAACCATTCCTGAAACATTTGCACAGAATCTACAGAAATACTTCTTCCATGCAATCACCATTTGTCTTTTACTCCATGGTTGACATAGCACATTCTTAACTTTTGATTTCTTCCTTCCTCTCTCTCTCTCTTATTATTGTTATTATTATTATTATAATAATACTACCATCACCACTGTCACCATTCTCCTCCTCCCCCCTACTTTCATCTCTTTCTTTCTTTTTTTCCTCCTCTTCCTTTCTGTCTCCTCCCCCTCTTTCATCTCTTTTTTCATTATTATTATCATTTATTTATTTATTCATTTATTTACCCATTTATTTATCTATTCATTCTTCCGCTTCTTCATGCACCCCACACTGAGAACGTATCAAGACAGTTTACCATTCCATGGGGCGACACCCTCACCCCTCCCACTCCACTTCTCCCGCCCCTCCCCACTTCACGTCTTCCATATGTGATGGAATCACAAGAAGTTGTCATCTATTCAATGTTTGATAACAAAAGCCAGCTTCTCTCCTGCCCCTCCCCTCTTCTCCCACCCCCAGGCGTCTTCAATTGACATTTAATTTTCAACCGTAAACTATAAATAGTATGTGTTAATATTTCCTTTTCTTACAACTAATATATATATATATATATATATATACATATACACACACATGTATGTATATCTATATGTACATGTATGTGTGCAGATATGTATACAGATACGTATGTATGTGTATATATATATATATATATATATATATATATGCATCCATACATATATACACATACACATCTATCTATCTATCTCTATATATATATATGTGTGTGTGTGTGTATGTATGTATGCATGTATATATGCTTACACATATATACACATATGTATATGTGCATATATATATGCATGTGTGTGTCTATACATATATGCGTACACACACACACATCTATGTATAAGGTCTTCTGTATTTGCCTGAGGCAAGACACCATTTCATTACAATTCCCTTTATTTACTTTCTGCTTATTTCATTTCTTCATTTAACCCCCAATGTGAAAATATCTGTATCTTATGTACACCACACCTTATGTACATACATACGAAATAACAACACACTATATATAGGCTTGTGTGTGTGTGTGAATTCATAATCATGCAAGTATGAACGTAAATGTATATATGTATACACATATGCGTATCTATCTGTCTATCTATTTGTATATCTATCTATTTTTATATCTGTCTTCTTACTTATCTATCTGTCTATCTATTTGTATATCTATCTATTTTTATATCTGTCTTCTTACTTACCTATCTGTCTGTCTATACACACACACACTGTATTTTATATTCACCGGCTCTCACTTTATGTGTGTGTAAGTATGCACAAATTTTCTGTATTTTTTATATATTTATGTGTTTACTTATTGAATGGCAGAACGAGCAAACTATTTGAAAAATATGAATTATCCACATGAATTGTAATTATTTTTATCTAACGTACAAGAGAGAAGACTGCACTGGTATGGCCATGTAGTGCGTACGAATGAAGACAACTGCATGAAGAGGTACTGATCTCTAATTGTTGAAGGAACACATGGAAGGAGTAGAGCCAGGAGGAGGTGGGGCATAGTGGTGAGAAAGGATCTACGGATGTTGGGACTTACAGAGGGGATCACAAGCGACTGAGACTCCTAGCAGTTTGCTGTGCACATCAAGCTAAGTAAAAGTGTGGTTGCCCTTGCATACAGGCTCATCCCTTGCAACCCTCTCCAGCTGAGCATCCCTAATTTTCTGGACTTGTAAGTGCTGGTGCCGCATAAAAAGCACACATACCTGTGCTGCATAAATGCCCCCAGTACACGCTGTAAAGTGGTTGGCATTAGAAAGGGCATCCAACTGTAGAAAGAGAAAGGAATCCTGAACAGCCCTTCAGCTGGTTAGGCCCTGTCAAACTGTCACACAGCCACTCCTGCACCTATTCTTATTGTTTATTTTATTTTTAGAATGACATTGTCAGGTCAGTGTGAGAGGCCAGATCTGGTCAGTTTGAACCTAAAAACAGGTAGAGCATTTAAGTGAGATATGGTTGGTTATGTTTAAATGCTAAAGTGTTAAGGACAACGTCAACAATAACATCAAAAGAGGTGCAGACCAAGACAGGAAGCAGGCAGTGGCTTACCACAAGACAGATATTAGCGCACCTAAGGGCAGATAATTATAATAGCCACAATGACGCAGATGTTATATTGGTCTGGCATCGACATTAAGTTGATGGTTTACCAATATTGACAATAGCATGAGGAGAATTAAAGAGACTTGCACAGAATAAGAGAAAGATTTTATCAAATCTCAGACACACACACACACATATATATATACATACACACATACAGAACCATGCACACACGGATACATACAGATACATACTGATGCATGCAAACATATATATGCACACACATACACAGATGCACACATGTATATAGACATACACACATAGACATATGTACTCTGACACACAGAGATACATATACAGACATACACACATATAGACACATTCATACAGGTACACACACATATACATGCACATGTGGACACACACACCTACACATGCACGCACACACACACCTCCCCAGATACAAATTCTACCAATCTAAACTGGTTTCCAACTGCGACAAGATTTTGGAAGCTGTCACCATTTGTCAGATCCCGGCACAACAGACG
>NC_142953.1:1053958-1083958 GCF_046866305.1 Octopus bimaculoides | reverse complement strand
ATGCCGGCTACCGTCTAATGATACTGACTAGCCAAGTTAATTTTGTTGCATCATGGTTATACCAATATAATGTAGGATAAATAATAACAACACTTCTAGGATGAAATTTATAAATATTTAATACATCGCTACGCACGTTTCCACAAATCACATGATTTTGGCATCAGAGTAGGTATCCTTGAGATATTTGTACAGTATAGTCTGTATTATCAGTGGGCATTCAGGCCAGATTGTCCCTTATACTGGCAAGAAGGGTTAAGCATCCCTCTGTTATTCATTCAATAATGCAGCATCACCTGATGAGATGAACCAACGATGATCAACCAGATGCCCAGGGATAATATGGACTATGCTGCATTAATCCCCAGGTTACTGACTCTGATGTCAAAATCATGTGATTTGTGGAAACATGAATAGTGATGTATTAAATATTTATAAATTCCATCCTAGAAATATTATTATTATTATTATTATTATTATAACAGGTACAGGCATAAATGTGTGGTAAGAACCTTGCTTCCCAACCACATGGTTCCAGGATCAGTTCCACTACGTGACACCTTGGGCTGACCAAAGCCTTGTGAGTGGATTTGGCAGACAGAAACTGAAAGAAGCCTGTCGTATATATATATATATATATATATATGTATGTATACACACACATATACATATAGATAGATATACAGACACGCATACATACACATACTTGCATATATACATACATACATGCACATATTCATACATACTTACATACATTCATATATACATGCATACGTACATGTGTACATGTGTTCATATATATACATGCAAACAATCATACATACACACATACTCTTAAGCACATGCATAGATACAGAAAGTGACCGAGAATGAGAGAGAGAGAGAGAGAGAGAGAGAGAGAGAGAGAGAGGGAGAGGGGGAGGGGGAGGGAAAATGCTATGTCATTTGTAAATTTGAAATTTTTCTAATTAGGAAGTTAAAAAAAAAATTAACAGAAAAAGTTTAAAAAACCCAAAAAGTAATATATAGAATGTCGAAGGAATTACCTGGAGGGGTTAGATTATGTACAACAGCAACACCATTATTGGTAGAATGTTCTGGGAAAATGGTTCATGATGTAATGCTAACAACACAGAAATAGGTGAAGATGGCGGGAAAGATATGTTTTTGTTGAAGAGAGGAATTAAAACTGAGATGGATTTATTTTTGGTGTTAATAAAATTGTTGTGTAAAGCATAAAATAATATGTTTGTGATTGGTGCCATTGATTGAAGAATTACTATTTTGGTATCTTAGAACCAAATGGATAAATAACAAGGAATCATATTCCTGTACCAGTGGTTCTCAACCATTTCTTTTACCTATGGACCCCTTTCATTACTATTTTATTCTGGTGGACCCACCCCTAGCCATTTAATGTTTAAGAATTAGTCCTATAGAGACTTTTTTCATAATTCCTATTTGCTTTCCACTCATTCCTTTGTGTCGGTTGAACTATGCAAAACGGCAGAGCAGTGGTTCTTAACCTTGTATACTTGTAGCCCCAACTCTTTTGGGGTGTGAGTGGTGAGTGAGGTATCATAAATAAACTAACTTAACATGGAGGATTATTTTACTCTAAAAATGGATTGTATAAGCTTTTTAACATTGAAATGAGAAAAACATTAAGACATGCTGTAAATTTACACAGGAATGGTTGTATAGGGGCAGGCGTGGCTGTGTGGTAAGAAGCTTACTTCCTGACCACATGGTTCTTGGGCAAGTATCTTCCACTGTAGCCTCGAGTCAACCAAAGCCTTGAAATGGCAGATGCGCTTCCAGTGTTTTGTGTTCTAAATGCAATATCTATGATGACAGCGGCACCAGGCTGTACCATTCCAAGACTTCAGCCTTGGACAAACAATGGTGGAAGAGAGAGAGAGAGAGAGAGTGGGGAGGAGGAGACTTGTGTTGATGGGCAGCTGGCAGTGTTTTGCGAGAGAAGACGTCTTGCTCAGGTCTACTCATAATTGTGTAGATATGTGGTCAGTCTGGACCGATACAGGCTCTAGGTCTATTCTACAGATGTAGAATAGGATGATATTTAATAGAGGGAAGTGAAGTCGGTAAAATATGACCATCACTCCAGAATAAACACCACTACCACCACTACTGCTATTTCCTTCTCCTTCCTGCCTATTTACCTCTTCTCACAATTGCCCCCACCGCCACTAACACAAACACCACCACCATCACCACCGCTTCTACTACTACTACTACTACTACTACTACTACTACTACTACTACCGCCTGTACCAAACACTAAGACCCCAATCCCAACAAGTTGTCAGTTCTAAAACTCTCCTAAACAGCTTAGCATTTCTTTATTGATTAATTATGGTTTCTGAGGGGAAGAATTGGACAAGTTCCCCTCAGGCAATCTGGTTCCCACCTCCACCACATACATATATCTATGTGGGTGGGGGTGTATGCATGTATTTATGAATGTGTGTGCATGTGTGTATGTGTATACAGTGATACAGAGAGAAAGATGGATAAAGACATAGGTATATACACATACAAATATATATGTATATATTTATAATTATACATATACATACCTATACATATGTATGTATATACATACACACACACACAAACACATATATACACAGACATGCAGGAAGTAAATAGACACTTTTAATTTTCAAAATTTCTGATCTAAGTGTCTTAATATGTTTTCAGCAGTGTAGAACTTACAATGTAACTATTCTTCTTCATTCCAGGTGCTATTATATTAAACATTTGCGAAGAGTAACCATGCCACGCACAAAAAATTCAGCAGAACTGTCAGATTTTCAAAGAGGTCATATTGTTGGGCAATCTAAGGTGGTCTTAGCCAGCAAAAAATCATCATCATCATCATCGTTTAACGTCCGCTTTCCATGCTAGCATGGGTTGGATGATTTGACTGAAGACTGGTGGACCGGGAGGCGACACCAGGCTCCAATTTGATATGGCAGAGTTTCTACAGATAGATGCCCTCCCTAATGCCAACCACTCCGAGAGTGCAGTGGGTGTTTTATATATATATATATATATATATATATATATATATATATACATACAGAATAAATGACTAAAAGAATATATATATATATAAACAGAATAAACACCAAAAGAATATATATATGTATATATATATATATATATATATATATATAAACAGAATAAACACCAAAAGAATATATATATATATATATATATATATATATATATATATATATATATATATAAAAACAGAATAAACACCAAAAGAATATATATATATATATATATATATAAACAGAATAAACACCAAAAGAATATATATATATATATATATACACACACAGAATAAAAGAATATATATATATATATATATATAAACAGAATAAAAGACTAAAAGAATATATATATAAAGACTAAAAGAATATATATATAATATATATATATATATATATATATATATATATATATATATATATATATATATATATATATATATATACACACACAGAATAAAAGAATATATATATATATAAACAGAATAAAAGACTAAAAGAATATATATATATATATATATATATATATATATATATATATATATATATATATAAACAGAATAAAAGACTAAAAGAATATATATATAATATATATATATATATATACACACACACAGAATAAAAGAATATATATATATATATATATATATATATAAACAGAATAAACACCAAAAGAATATATATATATATATATATATATATATATACACACACAGAATAAAACAATATATATATATATATATATATATATATATATATATATATATAAACAGAATAAAAGACTAAAAGAATATATATATATATATATATATATATATATATATATATATATATATATATATATATATATATATATATAATAGAATAAACACCAAAAGAATATATATATAAAGACTAAAAGAATATATATATAATATATATACATATATATATATATAAACAAAATAAAAGACTAAAAGAATATAAATATATAAGTATATATATATATATATATATATATATATATATATATATATATATATAAGCACCCACTACACTCTCTGAGTGGTTGGCGTTAGGAAGGGCATCCAGCTGTAGAAACTCTGCCAAATCAGATTGGAGCCTGGTGTTGCCATCCGGTTTCACCAGTCCTCAGTCAAATCGTCCAACCCATGCTAGCATGGAAAGCGGACGTTAAACGATATAAACAGAATAAATACCAAAAGAATACATATATATATAAACCTCTCTGGTTCTGGTGCCACAACAGACATAAAGTGCCCACACTTCTCTCTCTGTTAAGTGGGTTGGCATTAGAAAGGGTATATAGCAGCCATAGAAACCATGCTGATGTGGAAATTGGGGGAGGGGGTACAGGACCTGTTGGAACATGTAAAACCTTCTGACCCATGCCAGTGTGGAACATGGACATTAAATGTAGGAGGAGGAGGGGAAGAAAGACATGGAGGAAGAGGAGAGGAGGAGTAGAAGAAAGAGATGCAGAAGAAGAAGAAAAGAAAGAGAAGAAGAAAGTGAAAAGGAACAGAGACGAGCAAGAAGGAGGAGAGGAAGGAGAAAAAGAAAAATTCAGTTGTGTTGATGAGAAGCAGAAGTGAATTGCCATTTGTCAGAGTGATTTTTCATTAAAATGACACGCACGCACACACACACACCTCATATACTTGATAAACATGTTGTTTATTTAATGTTGTAATTCAAGCAGCAGTTATTAAAACAAAAATAATCGCATAAATCAAAACAAAAACCCAGGAACAAAACCAAATTTCTTGAGCTCATTCAGTTGCTGTCATATTTTCCCCCCAAAACCATCTTTTCAACTCTTCTATTTTTACTTATATTGTTTCATCGATTTATTTTATTTTATTTTCTCTTATATTTCCTGTATGTTATTTCCGTTGTTATTTTTAAACGTTATCTGTTGTTTCCTCGAAACATCATTAATATTTCACAAATTTTCTTTATTTTTCTCCATAATTTGTATCAATATTCACTTTACCAAATATCTCTTCCAATTTTTTCTCATTTTTTTTTTCTCTCTAACAGACAACTTTTCTGAAATTCTGATTCATTTCCTTCCAAAATAAATACATCTCCTCTTTGATTCGGCAGAATTTCACAAAAATGTCTTCTTCTTCACATTTTATTTTATAATTTCACTTTTTTATTTTATTTTCTCTTCCTTTGATTATTCTTGTTATTTTATTTTCGTTTTCCCATTTTTGTTACAGTTTGTTTTTCAACAGAATATCATCGATACAGCTTTGTTGAATCAAAGACACAAGGCATGTTTTGTTACTTTTGCATTTCCTGCAAGAATTTTAACGCTTTTCATCTTCTTTGCACTGCAATCCAATTCCTTGGCTTTCTAAATACTCATTCCATTAACACATATCTTACAGAATAAAAAAATAAAAATAAAATCGCCATTTTCTTACTTTAGAAAACAAGTTAATATTATTATTATTATTCTTAATAGAGTGGTGAGCTGGTAGAATTGTTAGGACACCGGGCAAAATGCTTAGCAGTGTTTTGTCTGTTGTTACATTCTGAGTTCAAATTCCACTGAGATCAACTTTGCCATTCATCCTTTTGAGGTTGACAAATTAAGTACCAGTTGAGTACTAGGGTCGATGTAATCAACTAGTCCCCTCCCCACAAATTTCAGGCCTTGTGCCTATATTAGAAAGGGTTATTATTATTATTATTATTATTATTATTGTTAAGGTGGCGAGCTGGCAGAATCCTTACGATGCTGGGTGAAATGCTTCGCGGCATTTTGTCTGTCACTACGTTCTGAGTTCAAATTCTGCCGAGGTGAACTTCCAGGCCTTGTGCCTATAGTAGAAAGGATTATTATTATCATTAATATTATTTTTAAGGCAGCGAGCTGGCAGAATTGTTAACATGCCGGGTAAAATGCTTAGCGGCATTTCGTCCATCCTTACATTCTGAATTGAAATTCTGCTGAGGTCGACTTTACTTTTCATCCTTTCGAGGTTGATAAATTAAGTACCAGTTTAACACTGGATTGATGAAGTTGACTTGTCCCATCCCCCAAAATTGCTGCTCTTGTGGCAAAATTTGAAACTGTTATCGTTATTATTATTATTATTATTATTATTATTATTAATTGCTTTCATGTTTGCTCTGACCAGACAGGTTTCCAATTTGCTCTCAGCATTTTAAATTTTTTAATAGGAGAAACTATGTGGAAAATTATTAATTTTCTTTCTCTTTTATGTAAACTTTGAACATAAAAGGGTAAAGATTAATTTATTTTTTTCAGTTTTTCAACCATTTGGGAGAGAAAAAAACAATAAGACTTTAATATCGAAAGAAATTGTTGGTTTTTGCTGTCAGACATTTGATTATAGTGATAAAAACAGGATACACCCTAAAATTTCAATAGGAAAAAAAAGACAAGCAAGCAGACAAGATAAATGTTTGTACTTAAAATAGTGGAAAACAGAAAGAAATATTTTTACAATTAAATACCTCTCTTAACAACTATTCAATACACAAAAGTTATCCAAGCCAAAATGTTAACAGAGAAAAAAAATAACTCTTTTACAGCAATGCTTGGAAGGAGGGTATGTAGCGTGTGATCTCTGCATTGACCATGACAGAGAAAGTTATGGTGATACCTGCTCAAAGGCCTACACAAAGTTGCGGAAAGTGTATGAAGAAGAGTGTACGAGCGGGACACAAATGTATGAGTGGTTCAGATGTTTCCAAGATGGTGATGTGTGGTGACAAGTAAATAGGGAGATGGATAAGTTTAAATGATGTTGCAACAAGAGCAGTTTATTCAAATTTGCAGCAGTTAAAAAAAGTTTTATGAAATCCTGTAAAAAAGATATGAAATGAAATCATCACCCCCCCCCCCCCCACCATCATTATTGTTATTATTATGGTGAATTGTTACTATTTTTATAAAATGTTATTTGTATTGTTATTATTATTGTTGTTGTTGTTATTACTGAGTTTTTTCTTTTGCCAGGTTAGAAATAGCTTTTATTAATATCCTATTGAAAGTAGCTTCCACAGAGAAATAGCTGCATGTGTGTGTATGTGTGTGCGTTCAATTATTTTCAATAGGGAAGACTTTATACAGTGGCCTCTTCTCAGTGTGCTGAAAGGAAACAGAACGCAAATGAAAAGTCAAAACAAATAAAGAAAGAAAAAAAAGAAAAAAGTAAAAAGGGAAATTGGGTGAAGGAAAGAAGACGGAGAGAAATATGAAATGAAGAAAAAGAAGAAATATTAAGAGTTTTGTGCTTGCAGCACCACCACCCACGCCACCTCCAAGACTGGCATCACAGCATCAGTACCATCGCTTGTATTCTCTCTCGTCCAAGAATCACTTAACTTGGAGATTTCAGTATTTACTTAAGGATAAAAAAGTGAAAGAAATACTATAATGATGATGATGACGATGATGATGGTGATGATGATGACGATGGTTATCATTATTATTAATAGCTTCATCGTCGTCGGCGCCATCATTGAAGAAACTACACCAAACCAGACTGGAACTTGGTGCACCTTTCCAGCTTAACAGTTCCAGTCAAACTGTCCAACCCATGCCAGCATGGAAAGCGGACGTTAAATGATGATGATGATGATGATAAGGATATATTCATATATACATATAGACGCATATACCAAACTGCTATATTTCTTCTCACACACACACAAAAAGACATAAACCTGTGCATACACAACCACATACACATCTACACACAAATTATATAACCTAAAAATCTGAAAGAAAGTCATGTGATCACCAATTTTAAGAAAAAATATGTCTATATTTTCTCTCTATCATCTGCTTTAATTTATCTTTGCTTCTCATCCAGCAGTTCTTAAATCATCATCATTTTTATTATTTTTGTTGTTGAAGTTATTATTACCATCACTGTATTGTTATTTTTATTATTAACATTCTTCTTCTTATTATTATTGATATGTGTGTGTTTGCATGTTTATTGTTTGTTTAGTTTTGTAGCTTCTTCCTTCCCAACAGAAAACTATTCAGAATTATTTCCCATTATAGAACTCTTTTGTGTCAAAGTGAATTTGAAGTAATTTCAAGATTTGGATTTTTGAAGGAATATGTTTAAATTTATATCGATTTTATCATTTATGTGTGGATATGTGTTCATACGTATGTATGCACAAATGCATGTATATGTGTGTATGTATGTATGTATCTATCTATTGGTTGGTCTGTCTGTCTGTCTATCTACCTGTCTTGCTGTCTGTTTACCTATCTTTCTACTTGTCTATCCATCTGTCTGTCTATATCTTGTATCTTTTACTTGGTTCAGTCATCAGATGACAGCCATGCTGGAGCACTGCTTTGAAGAATTTTTAGCCAAATGAATCAACTTCAGGACTTGTTTTCATTCGTTTTCAAGCTTGGTTTTTATTTCATCAGTCTCTTTTGCCAGACTGTTAAGTCATGAGGACATGAACAAAC
Organism: Octopus bimaculoides; assembly: GCF_046866305.1. Classification (NCBI taxonomy): domain Eukaryota; kingdom Metazoa; phylum Mollusca; class Cephalopoda; order Octopoda; family Octopodidae; genus Octopus; species Octopus bimaculoides. Next base: position 1,075,393 of record NC_142953.1, on the reverse strand, counting down.
CAACACCAAATGTCAGGTGGTGGTGGGGGACAAACACTCCCATACAGAGACACAGGCACACACACCCCGCCACAAGTTTCTTTTAGTTTCTGTCTATAAAATTCACTTGCAAGGCCCAAGGTGCCACACAGTGAGACTGAACTCAGTTTTTGTGGAAACTGGGTTCTCGAGGTGGTCATTAAGCTCTGCACTAATTTTGGGAGCTGTACTTTTGTGATCCTTTCTAACAATTTGCATAAGAGCCTGATGGTCCCTATCTGAAAGTTTTGGTTTTCTTCTGGAGTTTTGTTTCGACGAGGTTTTTCCCTCTTTCTCAAAGGCTGCCGTTACTTTTGAGACAGTACTTCTCAATACACCAAACATTTCAGCTGTTTTTGTTATGCTAGTGCCTGCCATACGAGCACCAACGATTTGACCGCTTTGAAAGCCTGATAGATCTGTCATTTTAATGAATTTTAATTACCTTTTACTGATGACATCTGAAAAGAAACAGCAATTTTAGCCAAACATATTAAGCAACACTAATAATAAATCAAAAAACATAAAAATAAACACACTTTTGACAGTTTTATAGATATTTCAAAATTATGATGCTATGGGGCTAGGTGTTTCCATTATTTTGTCCAACCCCTGTATATACATATATATATATGACTTTATATCTAGCATGGGCCGCCTACGTGCAGGTCGCTGACTACATGCTTCCAACCCGTCAGGTCTGCATGCTTCACCACCTTCCCATCGCCGCAGGACTTCCGAATAAAAAAAAAAAGAATATATATATATATATATATATATATATAAGATAAAAATATATACTAAAAATGAAGAAAATATATACTAAAAATAAGATAAATATATATATATAGGAAAAAAAAAACCCCCACATGTCGAGTAGGTGTCAACAATGCCTGTGCTGAGTTTTAGGTCCACTGAGGCTTGCACAACACCTCATAGACCCTCTCTACTTTATTGACATTATCCAGAGACAAGCCGGAGCAAGATGTCTGGTGCCAATATAAGTCGCAGGCTCAGGGATGTGGGAGCGCCGTAATCTCTAGCACAAACCAAAGATCCCCAAAATGTCCAATGCCATTCCCTGCATATTTGGTTTTATATCAGAGTGACCTTCTCCTAGAGACATGCTTCAACAAAAGCTGAGGGGCGCCTCACTCCCAGTGGTCTTTCAGCATGCCGGACACCATCCCGGAATTTCTGTGTACCCGTGCTATTGCTAGATAGCCGTTGAGCCTGCACTAGGTCCATCCGAGTTTTCGGCAGGTCTTGTTTTTAATCCTGCTGGGTTTCTAGCAACCCTCCTCACCAGGGTAGCCTGGTGAGGGTGCCAGTTTAGTCGCTGGCAACCCGACCATGCAACAGGTTGTACTGGATTACATGTTACCAGTAGCACTTATGAGAGCCTCATACGTGACCTGACATATATATATATATATATATATATATACACACACACACATATGTATATACCTATACATACATACATAAGTGTATGTATATTAAACAGTAAAAGCAATTCAAAATGAAATACATAGAAGTGTATAGATGCAAAAAAGCTGCTGTGAAATTGTCTTTCTTTATATATTTATTCTTTTCCTTTAAATGTTACGATTGACACGGAAACCATCAAGAAGACAAAGAATTGTGTGAGAACTTCCAAAGGCCATATTTTTGGATGATTCTAAGAATGGAATGGTATATTAAAAGAAAAGAAATGCTAAAGCATAGCTGCTGTGTCTCTAAGTTGATGTTCTTCTACTCTTCTGTTTCTTTTGTGTGTTATGTTTGCAGGCGTGAAGAGGAAATAATGGAGAATTGGTGATGGGGAGTAATTGTTTACCTTGTACAGATTAAAACTGGTTTTTTTCTTCTATCTATCTGTCTTTCTCTCTCTCTCTCTCTCTCCTACTCATTCAAGTCTGACACTAGGAGTACATCTAACTCACTGACACACAAACACAGATGAGAACATATACTCTTTCCCTCTCTCTCTCTCTCACACACATACACAATCACCAAATAACATTCTTTAACTTTTGGGGGACTTATATTGATGCTAATTTCATTTCTGTTTTATTTCTGTTTATTTTATTATATATATATATATATATATATATATATCAATTCTGTTTCATTTATATCTTTCTTTCCTGCATTATTTTATTTGCTTCTTTCTCTTTTATATATATATATATATTTCTGTTTTATTTATATCTTCCATTTCTGCTTTATGTTATATTTCTGTTTTTTGTATATATCATTTCTGTTCTATCTAGACCTTTCATTTCTGTTTTGCTGTATTTATATTATTTCTGTTTATTTCTATTTATTTATTGAAAGTGAATCACAACATACATAAACCAGAACTGGGTCCCTGGGTAACTGCTCAGTGTGGCCACACTTCAGGACAGTGCTGCTGTATCCCTTACTCAGTTTAGACCTTTCTTGGTGAACGGGTCAGGTGTCTTCTACACCCAAACCATTTCTGCATTCAGTTTGATCAAGATAGATATTGCCATCAGCAGGAATGATTCTTGAAAGCTAGAATTTCTCTCTTGGAACATCTTTCACACCATTCTTCAATATAAGACATTCACCATTTTGTCTGCTATGACAACTTCAAGACATTTATTGAACTCAATGCCATGGCTTTCTTAAAAAACTTTAATGGTTGGAATCAGAAACAAAGAATTCCAGTTTTATTTCTGGTTTTTCTTTTTTAAATTCCCCATTTTTATTTTGTTTTTATTTCTGCTTCTATTCCTGTTTTCACCTGTGCTTCTTTTTATGTTTTTATCCCCACCCCCTCCACCGCCACATTTTTATTCATGCTTTTATTTCTATTTTCCTTTTTGGGGTTTTTTTCTGTTGTGTTTTGGCTTTATTACTGTTTTTAATTGTTTTTGACTTTTTCTTTTCCTTTTTTTTTTGTCTTTCTCAGTTTGTCTATAATTGTTTCAGTTCAGAAAACAACAATAGCAAAAACAATGACAACAACAACAATAGCAGCAGTAACAACAACAACAGCAAAAATGCCAGCAGCAGCAGCAACAACAATAGCTGTAATAATCATAAAAACAACAGCAGTAACAACAACAATGTCAACAAAAACAATGGTAATAAACAACAACAACAGCAACATTAGCAGTCACAGAAAAGAAACCAATCTAAAACTGAAATTAAGAACAAAAAAAAAAAACAAATCTTCGTTAAAAATTATTAAATTAAAGAAAGAAAATACAAATTATGATATCTAATTAATAAATAGATAATTAGCAAATAATTAGTCTGTTTTTATTCCCACATTAAATTCTGTTAGAGGCTATTTTGTCATTGAAACATTCTGATGGCTGGGATTGAACCTGGTGTGGTTGGATCTTAAATCAAGGCTGTTCTATATGTGACCATTCCATTTGGTTGTATGCAAATTGTACATTATATCCTGCTTTCTTTAAACCTTTTCCGACCATATATATGTTGAAATGCATTGCGTTTGTTTTAATTAATCTTGAAAATAACAAAGAATTTAGTAAAATAATTTTGTCATTATTTATTTGGTGTTTGAGGCATAAATTAACATGAAATTTTGATCGAATTAAGATCAATTTAATGTTTTTGTTATGATATTTATCCTAAAATGTACTGCATATGCTTTAATTAACTTTGAAAATAATTATTGCTTGCTTCCCAACCACATGGTTACAGGTTCAGTCCCACTTCGTGAAACCTCGGGCAAGTGTCTTCTAGTATAACCTCGGGTGAACCAAAGCATTGTAAGTGGATTTGGTAGACACAAACTGAAAGAAGCCTGTCGTATATATATATATATACACACAGAATAAAAGACTAAAAGAATATATATATATATATACATATATATATATAAACAAAATGAAGACCAAAAGAATATATATATATATATATATATATATATAAACAGAATAAAGACTAAAAGAATTGGGCCTCACTGAGGCAATAACTTCTGACCGAGATCTTTGGAAATATGCTGTGCGTGAGAAGACCCGGCAAGCCAAGTGAGACCTAAATCCAAAGCATCTGCCAGGATGCGTACCTTCCTACATTGGACACTAAACTCCGCTTGCGAAGACCTGTTGAGGCAAGTGATATCGAACTAATTTCCATGCTAGCATGGGTTGGACGATTTGACTGAGGACTGGTGAAACCAGATGGCTACACCAGGCTCCAATCTGATTTGGCAATGTTTCTACAGCTGGATGCCCTTCCTAATGCCAACCACTCTGAGAGTGTAGTGGGTGCTTTTATGTGCCCCCGGCACGAAGGCCAGTCAGGCGGTACTGGCAATGGCCACGCTCAAAATGGTGTATTTTATGTGCCACCCGCACATATATAAACAGAATAAACACCAAAAGAATATATATATATATATATATATATATATATATACACACACATACAGAATAAACACCAAAAGAATGTATATATATATATACACACAGAATAAAAAACTAAAAGAATATATATATATATATATATATATATATATATATATATATATATATATATATATATATATATATGCACATACACACACACACACATTCTTTTCTTCATTTCAGTAATCTGACTGCAGCCATGCTGGAGCACCACCTTTAGTCGAACACATCAACCACATGATTTATTCTTTGTAAGCCTAGTACTTATTCTATCACTCGCTTTTGCCAAATCACTACGTTATGAGGATGTAAACACACCAACATTGGTTGTCAAGCAATGGTGGGGGAACAAACATAGACACAGACAGACACACATAAATACAAGCACACACATATATATATGACAGGCTTCTTTCAGTTTCCGGCTACTAAATCCACTCATAAGGCTTTGGTCAGCCCTAGGCTATAGTAGGAAACACTTGCCCAAGGTGTCACTCAGTGGAACTGAGTCCAGAACCTTGTGGTTGGGAAGCCAGCTTCTTACCAACACAGTCATGCTTGCTCCAATATATATTTGTGTGTGTTTGTGCATGTGTATGTCTTCGTATGTATGTTTGTCCCCCACCACTGCTTGACATTCTGTGTTGGTGTTTTTACACTCCTGAAATCTAGCAGTTCAGCAATAGAGACTGATAGAATATTATCAGGCTTTAAAAAAAACAAAAAGACACATCTACAGGGTTCGATTTATTCGACTAAAACTTCTTCAAGGTGGTGCCCCAGCATGGCCACAATGTAATGACTGAAATGAAAAAAAAAAATGCGACATATCTCATACCATATCATCTTAATACAAAATACAAAATATTCAAGACAGTATGATTATTTACAATTTCATATCAGCTTAAATTAAATTTAATTAACAAACAGAAATCAAAACTGAAAGGTGACAGAACATTTCAAACCATAATTAACAACAGTAATTAGTAATGAGAATATTTATAAATACTATTTTTGTTGTTGTTGCTTGTTTTTGTCTTGTTATTTTTCTTCAAAGACATTTTGGTAAAAAACATGATTTTTTAATGGTGTTTTGTTGCATAACGATAGAAACGCACATCTCTTTTACCTTTTTTCTTTTAATTGTGTCAGACTGGCCATGCTGGGGCAACGCCTTGAAGAATTTTTAGTCAGACAAATTAGCCTAAGTTCTTATTTTCTTTTTAAGCCTGATACTTATTTGATCGGCCTCTATGGCTGAACTGCTAAGTTATGGGGACATAAACACACTAACACTGGTTGTCAACACACACACACACACACACACATTTATCATGGAATTCTTTCAGTTTCCCTCGAGGAAATCCACTCACAAGACTTTGGTCAACCTGAGGCTAAAGTAGAAGACACCTGCTGAAGCTGCCATGCAGCTGAACTGAACCCGGAACCATGTTGTTGGGAAGCAAATTTGTTACCACATAGCCATGCCTATCTTATCGTATTCATCAAATGGTATTTCAAAATAATTATCAAAATAACATTTATTTTTCTTCATAAACAGAATTTTCAAAGAAATTAATTTTTTTCCTTTACCTTATTTCTTTTCAAGAGAGAGAGAGAGATAGGGTGAGAGGTGGGGAGGGGGAGAGCTCCTATGTGTGTATGTATAAAGTGAAAAAAGTAACCTTGAGTCATGTAGGCTCATAAGGGCTGGTTTGCTGGTTTTCATCGCATAGGAATTCCCCACCCCCTGGATGGGACGCCAGTCCCTTGCAGGATAACTCATTCTTGCCAGCTGAGTGGACTGGGGCAACGTGAAATGATTGCAACAAATTAAAGAGTAAAGCTAAAAAAATCTTCCAATAGTTTAGGGTGGGGGGAATGAAAGAGATAGAAAGAGGGGTAGAAAGATGGTCTATAATGTGTTTGAATGTATGTGTATGTGTGTGTGTATGTACATATATATATATATGTATGTATGTGTATATATATATATATATATATGTGTCCATACATGTATGTATGAATGTATATATGTGCATACATGTGTATATGTATGTGTACACATGTGGATATGAATATGTGTGTGTGTGTGTGTGTGTATGTTCATACGTATATATGTACATGTGTGTGTATGTATGTGTGAATATATGTGCATACATGTATGTATACGTGTGTGTGCCTGTGCTTATTGTACATATATGTGATTATATGTGCATGTGTATATGCGCGAGTGATAGAAAGAGAGAACATGTTGACACCATTTCAGTGTGTATAAGTGTTTGTGAGAGAGGTGGGGAGGGAGGCATGTTTTTTTTTTACCCATGATGCTCCAGTTTAAGTTAAAAATCTGCTGCTTCAGAATGAATTAACATGGACCGTTTGTGACAGAAGAATTTGCAGTGATATGGTTTCCTGAAGAATCTCTCAGTCATTAGGAATGATATGTAAATATGAAGAAGGAGATGGCATCTCACAGTCTTCAACAAAGGTCTTGCCTTCTCCATGCATGTGTGTGCATGCGTATGGGCATATGTATGTTTCTATGTATCCATCAATTGATTTCTCTCTCCTTATATATATATATTTATTTATTTATATATATCTTTCTATCTGATCTATTTGTCTGTCTATCTGTCCATGCAGCTATCTACTCATCTACCTACCACTATCTGTTTAGCTATCCTTTCTCTCTCACACACACGTGTCTATCTATCTATCTATCTATCTATGCATCTGTCTATGCATCTATCTATCTATCTGTCTATTTATCTATCTATGTACCTGCCTGTCCGTCTGTCTGTTGTCTATTAATCCAGCCATGCAGCTGTCAACCTTCTTTTCAACCTTTCTCTATCTCTCTTTCCCTCTGTCTCTCCCTATCTCCCTTTACCTCTCTCTCTCTATCTCTCCTTCCCCTACACTCTCTATCTTGCAGGTATTTATTCACCTCAAACAATGCAGTACTTTGAGAATGGCCTTCATCACAGACAGAAGGGGAATAAAAAACAAAAAGCAAAAAAAAACAAAAACAACAAAGCCGTGTTAATGCAATACTTGCAGATATTAAACCAATTCCAAGTGGGTGGAGGAAGAGAGATAGATAGAGAGCAAAAGAGAGAGAGAGAGAGAAAGAGAATGGCAGTGAATAGCATTTTTAGTCTTGGTTTCATTCGTTATCATCAGGATTCTTCACAGAACAAAGAATTCCCGAGACACAAAAGAAAACTAAGAAAGGAATAAAAATCGGTAAAAATAACTGAGGCAGACAGTAGGAATTGACCGAAAATAATTGTTGGCGTTGTTTATTCTAAACTTGTTTGCAACAATCTTGATTTGAAGAATCTATTTCAGTTAGATGGGTTTGGTAAATAAAACGTACAACATCTTTGACAAAATAGCAGAATGTCTTTTGAGTAGAGTTTGTTGATTGAAATTGTCTTCAGATTAATGAGGAATTTTGTACAGTTTCTTATAATGTATGTAGAATTTTACACAATGGTTAGAATCTCTGATAGGCATAGGATGAGTTTGGCTTCGTGACACTAGAATCAGACCAAGGTGACATTTAAGAATTTAGGAAAATCGGTTGTGGCACCCTGAATACAAAACACGAGGAACAAAGAATTTCTTTGGCTTGGTACTAAGATGACCGAATTTGCACTTTGGTTGATTTTTATTCGTTTGAATGACACTGAGTCGTAGTAAAGACATACGAATGGTACCAGGACTAATCTCCTCGTACTCATTTCATTGTACTTGTATTAGAGTACTCATTTTGTCGTACTCGTCTCATTGTACTTATATCATAGTGTTGTTCATCCCTTGTACTCATCTCAAACTACATATATGAAATGAATAAATAAAAATAAGAAAAAATAAAACAATATAGGAAAAAAAATGCATGGAAAATAAATAAAAAATGTAAAATATATAAAAAGATAAATAATAAATAAGTAAAGAATATATAAAAATATACAAAATATATATAATAAGTATTAATAATATATATATAATAAGTATATATAAAAAACATAATATATAAAACAAAAATAAAAAAACGAAAACAAGTTTGCTTCTTCCCCCCCCCTCTCCCCTCCCTAATAACTGCAAACAGAAAAATCTTTGCTGTCATAACTCATGCTTGACTGGACAGGCAAGGATGGATTGGTTTTCATGGTCTTGCAACTCAAATGGGAAAATATAAAGGAAAAAAAAAACATACGCCACTGTGCACTTGCATCTGTGCAGTTGCTTAGCTGCAACCATCATTGTCATCTTGTCTCTCTCTCCTCTTTTTCCTTTTCTTTCTTCTTTTAGCTTTCTCTCTTTCTGCCCCCTCTCTCTACCTCTTGCCTTCTTTCTATTTCTATCTCTGTCTATCCCTGTCTTTCTCCTACTTCTCTCCTTTCTATTTTCCTCCCACCTCTCTCTTCTCTTCCCTCTCTCATGTCCCTTTCTCTCTCTTTCCCCTTTTTCTCTTCTTCCTCCGCACCCACCTCATTTCCCATCACTCTTTCTCTCTCTCCCCGCCCACAAGCACCTCCCACCACTCCTCATATCCCCATACCCACCAACCCCATTCTTTCTCCTCCTTCCTCTGGCCACATTAAATCCATGATTTCCTAATGGCTGCAATCAACAACAGATCAAGCTTTCATCAATAAATCTACACCATCTCCTATCTTCACCAATTTACCGTTATATCATATTGGAACTTTTGCATTCTAGAAACCATTTATATTATTATTAATAATCTTTTCTACTCTAGGCACAAGACCCGAGGGGGTAGTTGATTGGATCGACTTCAGTACGCAACTGGTACTTAATTTATCGATGCTGAAAGGATGAAAGGCTAAGTCGAGTTCGGCGGAATTTGAACTCAGAATGTAAACACAGACGAAATACCGTTAAGCATTTTCCCCAGCGTGCCAACGTCTCTGTCAGCTCGCCCCCTTAAATTTTAGCCTTGTGCCCTTAGTAGGAAGGATTATTAATATTAAGGTGGTGATCTAGCAGAATCGTTAGCACGCTGGACGAAATGCTTAGCGGTACTTCGTTCGTCTTTGTGCTCTGAGCTCAAATGCCAGGGAAGTCAACTTCTTATTCATATGTTGTGATGGAGAAAAACACAAGTGTATCATTATAGTAGATTTACGTTCAGATTCTGCCAAGGTCGACTTTGCCTTTCATCCTTTCTGGGTCGATAACAAGTACAAGTCGTGTACTGGGGTCATTGCAATCGGCTTACCCCCTCCCCACAAAATTTCAGGCTTTGTGCTTATAATACAAAAGATCATTATTATTATTGTTGTTGTTGCTAGATTTTGGTATCTTTTTTCCCTTTTTTTTGTTTACTTTGTCTCTATTTCCCAGACAGAAAGAAAGAAAAAGAGAGACTATATATATATATATATATATATACACACACACATGCATATATGTGCATATACATATATGTATATACATACATGCAAATATACACATACACACAGCTATATATATCTATCTATCTATCTATATATATATATATATATATATATATATATATATATATATATATATATACACACATATGTGTGTGTGTGTGTATTAAAAAGGATAATCACCATATCCCTAAGACATACATCTAACTCTCAGACATCGTTATACGTTTTTGGAAAAGAAACATCTCCAAGGAAAAAAAGAAAACAAATCAACTAAGCAAAAACAAAAACAAACAGATAAACAAACCAAGCACATAATGAAAAAAATGATTACAAAACAAATAAAATTAAAGCCACAAAAAAAAAAAGACAACCAACCAAAAAAAAAGGAGAAAAAATGCAGAAAAAAAGCCACAAAAAACAGAGGCAAAAGAATCGTCCATTTCCGTTATTTTGTTGGCAGAAGAACAATTTCGATCAAAGAACGGCTATGTCGAAAGAATTAATCCAATTATTGGTGAACTTTGGAAATCCTTCCATACTGATATGTTGTCTCAGAATTGAACTTTTAACTCGATGCTCAAGACGTGTTTGGCACAAATTCTAACCTCGTTATTAAAATGGTAATTTTCAAGTTGGCTTCGTTTTATAACCAGTTGCCGTTGCCACCACCGCCATCACTTCCGTTGCCATTGCCACTACTGCCACACCTCTTCCTTATCCTTTAACCAAAACCTTCCATTTCTAAACTTCTTCCTCTCTCTCTTTGTTTGTCTCTCTCTGTCTAATTCTATATTCCTCTCTCTCTCACTGTCTCTCTTCATGTCTATCTATCTTTTAGTCTACCTCTTTCTCTATCTTTGTTTCTCTCTCTCTGTCTTTCATTGTCACTCTTTATCTTCCTGTTACTTTCTCTCTCCATGTCTTTCTTATTCTCTCTCTGTCTATCTTCCAGATCTCTCTCTCTTTCTCTATCTTCCTCTTTCAGTATTCCTTTTCTGTCTTCCTGCTCTCTCTCTCTCTGTCTACCTTTCTCTTCCTGTCTTCCTGCTCTCTTTCTCTCTGCTCGTGTCTCTCTTTTAACAGTATGTGTGTGTGTGTATATATAAGGATGTATTACATGTATGTGTGTGCATGTACATAGACGTGTGTGTTTATGTATAGAGACTCACCATATATGCATATATGTGTATGTATGTATACATATATATATATATATATATGTGTGTATATATATATATATATGAATAGGCGATCTTTCGGTACTAGTACGATAACGTTTTCAAAATTTAAAATTCCCTCTCCACCGCCGCCAAATTTTTTAATTTTAAACTTTTTACAAAATTTTGTTTTTCAATCTACGTGGAAAAACACGAAGATTAATAATATAGCAAACAAAAAATAATTTAGTTTCAAATTTTATATGAAAAACACTAAATTTGATCCACACACGCCTCGCCGCTACCCAGCAAGAAGGGTGTGCGCGCGAAACAATGTCGCTCACTGAAAAAGATCGTCTGCAACAATTTTTACATACTTGTTTGTATATGTCGGTCTTTTTTCGCTTTAAAGTTAAACGATTCTCAGCGGATTCCTAGGTTTTCGATGACGGAGATTCCGAATATATAAAAAGTCACATTTTCAAATTTTAAATTCGCCCCCAGTTTCTTTTATTTTTTAAACTTTTTTCGAAATGTATGTAAACATATATACACATACATAAAGTTATATCAAGACATAAAACTTTTTTTAAATTGTAATTCTTAATTGCCGTTTGTCTGCTCTCTGTTGCTTTTCAACTAAAGATCATTCACCGGAAAAAAGGAGTTATTATGATCATTAGGATGATCCCAGGGTTAAACTAATGCAATGGTCACATCTTGACGAATGCATGTATAGGGAGTTTTAAAACATAAAGGCCAAAAATGGACTGAATTTCCACACTTCTCAGACATATTCCTGAGGTTTATTCTCAATAAATTCCAGTGTGTTGCAAGTCATTTTAATTACTCTTTTACTTGTTTCAGTCATTTGACTGTGGCCATGCTGGGGCACCGCCTTTAGTCGAGCAAATCGACCCCAAGACTTATTCTTTGGAAGCCTAGTACTTATTCTATCGGTCTTTTTTTGCCGAACCGCTAAGTTACGGGGACGTAAACACACCAGCATCGATTATCAAGCGATGGTGGGGGGACAAACACAGACACACAAACATATACACACACATACATATATATATATGTATATGTATATATATATATATATATATATATATATATATATATATATATATATATACATATATATATATATACATATATATATATATATATACATATATACGACGGGCTTCTTTCAGTTTTCTGTCTACCAAATCCACTCACAAGGCTTTGGTCGGCCCAAGGCTATAGTAAAAGACACTTGCCCAAGGTGCCACGCAGTGGGACTGAACCCGATACCATGTGGTTGGTAAGCAAGCTACTTACCCACACAGTCACTCGTACGCCTATTGTCCATGTTTCCCCCCTGTCAAGTGTCTTCTGTTATTCAATTTTACTTTTTTTCTATTTATATATCGAACTGCTCAAATTAGATATTTTTGTAGATTTAATTATTGGAATTTTGTAAAATAATTTCCCCCCCCCCCCCCAACCGTTAATTCCGAATTTGCTAGCAGATAATAAAAAAAAAAACTAGGGATTTAACTGCTATTTCGCGCATATACCTAAAAATGAGTCGAGCTCATGTTATAAACCCTCCTCAATCGTTCTTTTCCAGTGAGCTGCAGACATTGTTGCGCTCGCGCACGCACCGCTTTTTTTGCTGGATGGCGGAACGTGTTTGGATCAATTTTAGGACTATATTTAAGTGTTTAGTAGACGTATGACGGAGAATTATTTAATATCGTGTTTGCTTCTATGAGAATCGTTTACCTTTAAAGCGAAAAAAAAAAAAACAAGACCGACATATACAAAGAGGATTGTAAAAATTGTTGCAGACGATTTTTTTCTGTCGCCATTGTTGCGTGCGCGCACCCTTCTTGCTGGGTGGATCAAATTTGGTGTTTTTCATATAAAATTTGAAATCAAGTAATTTTTTCATTGCCATATTGTTAATCTCCGTGTTTTCCCACGTAGATTGAAAAAAAAAGTTTCCGAATAAAGTTAAAAATTAGAAAGTTGGAGAAGCTGGAATTAAAAACTTATATATATATATATATATACACACAAATACATACATACAGGCTGTCTGTCCCAAAAGTCACTGATGGGTTTCAATTTTTTTTAGTAACCTCCTTAACTTTACAAATAAACGCATGAAATCTTGATCCAATATAATGGAAGTGAATCTGCACGACTGAAATTTCGCAACACCATTTTACATTGCAGACGAAAAATGAAATCGCTTCAATAGCAGCCATTCTCGGCTTCGTTACAGCCGGACTCTTCCCAAAACTTCACCCTAACCCCGTCAATCAGACCCCAATCTTTGATTTTTTTTATTGATATCAGTGCCGCTGCATGTCTTTAAGAAGTCCTCTGCAAATTTTCTTTCGTGGCCCCATCTCTTCAATCAAAATTCACAATCTACGCACCTGTTGTTATGCACAGATACATATTTTTTTACTTCATTCTCTCTTAAGTCCAATATTTCTCGTTATTTCTAAAATAAAAGCATCTTTAAAAATACAAATTAAATTTATACAAGGCTGGAACTATCGCTTTATTTCGTGTCTAGGAAGGTCAACATTTAACAGGATTGGATGCGAAGGACTTCATTCAAGAACATTAAAATACCAAAACTTTTCAATCCAAACTCTTTGAAATGATATAATTTCGTAAAACAGACGTGAATGTTCTCAAAGACTGGATAACAATCGAACCGAAAAAGCCTTCTTTTTTTTTTTTTTAAGAAATTCTGTATTTCATCGATCGAATTCAAAAGTGTAAAATCAAAATATCAAAGATGCAGAATATGAAGAAAAAGTTTTACCTTTGTCTGAGATCAGAAATTCAAGGCGAAAATAAAATACCTCTTTGACAAAATAAAATACTTCGATCACAAATTCGTCACAACTGAAGGATTGAGATGCTTCTTGGTGGACAGCAAACGATCGCTCTGTGTCTCTCTCGATGTGGACATGGCTGGATCTAAACACGAACTAGTGTGTGCGAGACGACGCCGTATGTATGTGTGTATACGGAGGGAGCGAGCGAGAGAGAAATGAATAGAGAAAGAGAGAGAGGGAGACTAAGAGACGTGTGGGTTTGGTACACGACTCTCTCTCTCTCTCTATCCATCTCTGTCTGTCTGCCTGTCTGCCTGTCTGCCCGTCTCTCTCTCTCTCTCTATCCATCTCTGTCTGTCTGCCTATCTGCCTCTCTCTCTCTCTCTCTCTCTCTCTCTCTCTATCTATCTATCTATCTATCTATCTCTCTCTCTCTCCCACTGAGCTGGCCGAAGCCTTGCGAATGGACTTAGTAGACGGAAACAAATAAAGCCAGACGTTTATATATGTATGTATGTATGAATGTGTATACGTATGCCTGTGTGTGTGTGTGTCTGTATGAATGTGTGTACGTATGCCTGTGTGTATATATATATATATATGAATGTGTGTACGTATGCCTGTGTGTGTATGTATGTATGAATGTGTGTACGTATGCCTGTGTGTATGTATGTATACGTATACATTCCCCCACCTTTCATCGCCATTGCTTTTTTTTTTCTTTGTCCTTCCCGTTGAAGTTGTTCTTATTTTCATTGTTTGGGATTCCTTTCGTTTTTCTTTTATCTCGCTCGGGAATTCGTTGACAAGCGTTTTTCAATAACTTTTTTTTTAATTAATTTTAAATTTATTTACGGTACACCCTCGTATGTTTTTACTTGAAAATTTCAGTTAACATCTATGGCTCATCTATGTACCTTGATCTTAACATGGGTCCCTTCAACCGCGGAGGCTCCCTGCGACAGTAGGGGTTGCAGGGGCTTAGCAACGGCCCTGGGTCTCCGGTTTGTTGACGTAAACCCTCTCTTTTAGGTATCCCCACAAGAAAAAATCTGGACTAGTCAAGTCTGGGGAACGTAACAGTCAGTTGACATTGCATTATTCTCTCTCCAAAGCACTGCTGTAGCAACTTATTTCTTTATTGCCCACAAGGGGCTAAACACAGAGGGGACAAACAAGGACAGACAAAGGGGTTAAGTCGATTACATCGATCCCAGTGCGTAACTGGTACTTAATTTATCGACCTCGAAAGGATGAAAGGCAAAGTCGACCTCGGCGGAATTTGAACTCAGAACGTAACGGCACACGAAATACCGCTAGGTATTTCGCCCGGCGTGCTAACAATTCTGCCACCTCGCCACCTTATGAGCAGTTTCCCCATCTTGCTGGAACCGTGTGTGAAGTTTACTTTGAATGGCAGGGACATAAACACACCAACACTGGTTGTCAAGCGATCGGTGGGGGGGGGGACGCAGACACACAAATACATACACACATATCTATATATACACAATGGTCTTTCAATTTCCACCTACGAAATCCACTCACAAGGCTTTGGGCCAGCCTGAATCTATAATAGAAGACACTCGCCCAAAGTGCCACGCAGTGGAACTGAACCTGGAACCATGCGATTAGGAAGCAAGCTTCTTACCACACAGCCACGCCCACGTCTATATATAATCATCATAAAAGAAATTAGAAAATCACAGAATTATAGAATTGTCCTCCTACCCACTTCCCCACTCCACCACCACAACCCCCCCCCCCAGAAGCCCTTTTCTTCTTGTTCTTCTGCACCAAACTGACAATTCGTGGAGGTCCATGAATCAATCTTGAACAGCAACCAATGGCAGGCTGTTTTTTATATATTTTAATAGAAGCACCTTCCCCGTCTGTGCGTGTGCGCGCGCGTCTGTGTGTGTGCGTGTGTGTGTGTGTTTGTGAGTGTGTGCAAGTATATATGCAAGAGTGTATGTGTCTATGTGTGTGTGCATGTATGTATGCATGTGAGTGTATACATCTGTGTGTGTGTTGTGTGTGAAGATAATATCCCTGCCGTGTTCCAGGCAACCGGGTCCTTTTCTTGATCTGGTTTCTCCTCCTCCCCCCCTTCTTCTTCTTCTTCTTCTTCTTCTTCTTCTTCTTCTTCTTCTTCTTCTTCTTCTTCTTCTTCTTCTTCTTTTTCTTCTTCTTTTTCTTCTTCTTCCACTATCACCATCACCATTATCAATTAACAGCTCTGTTCTTCTCACTTTCACTCCCTCTCTCTCTCTCTCTCTCTCTCTCTCACTCTCACTCTCTCTTATCTAATCTAACAAACATATGATTAAGTTTATAAATGTCAGTTATTTTGAAATGGTCCCAAATAGTAAGACGGACCACTTAGTCTCTCTCTCTCTCTCTCTCTCTCTCTCTCTCTCCCTCTCTCTCCCTCACTCTTGTTCCCACTCTCTTTCTGTCTCTTGCTCTATCTCTGTCTCTCTCACTCTTTCTACCTCAATCTATCTCCTCTTCCTCTCAACCTCTCACTCTCTTCCACTCTCTGTCTCTGTCTGTTTTTCTGCCTCTCTCTCCCTTACTCTTTCACTCTCTCACCGTCTCTCTCCCCCCTCTCTCTCTGTCTTTCTTTCAATCTCTCGCACTCAATATCTTTCAAACTCATTCACTCTATCTCAATCACTCACTCTTACCCACACTTTCTCTCACACTCGATTACTACATCTTTCACTCTCTCCCTTACTGTTGCACATTGGTGCACATTGGTGCACATTGCTAGTGGAGCAGCCATGCTTACACTGTAAAGCCAGAAGGAAAAATGGTGTGATCAGGCTCAAACTTCGATCACATGACCACAATAGTACCAACTATAAGCACGCATGAGCAGAAAGCAGTGTGACAATAATAAAGATATGGTATGGCAAAAGTGCGAATACTTTTTAACTTCCCCTCATATATATATATACATACAGAAAAGAGACCCACACTGAAAGGTGGTGCTCCAGCATTGCCTCAGCGTCTGGGTGAAATGAGAAAAATATAAAACATAAAAGGTGAAAGATATACATATAGATAGCTAGATAGATAGATAGAGAGAGAGAGAGATAAACAGATAGATAGATGGATAAATAGATACACACAGTTGCACACTCACACAAACACATGCACTCACACGCATATCTATTCATTGAGTAATTGATTGATTGACTGCAAATATCTTTATCGATTCATCGATTATTGATTAGCTGACATCACTAAAGATAATCTGCCAACAAACACCAATTCCGTTCCAACATATAATTAGCATTGTATACACGGCCGCCACTGCCGCCACCAAATTTCATAACGAACAAATGTGGAAATATTATCGTTTTAATGACAAGTTAATAATTACTGTATTGCCAAAATAGTGCAAAAGAATTAAATAGATTAATGATGTAAGGAAAACATATTAAATATAAGCGCAGGAGTGGCTGTATGGCAAGAAGGTTGCTACCCAACCACATGGTTCTAGGTTCAGTCCCACCATGTGACACCTTAGCCAAGTGTCATCTTCTATAGCCTCAGCTATGCCAGAAGTATTGAGTATTCCTTCAGCTTAATGTAAAAATCATTTATTTTCGTTCTTATTTGATGCAAAAATAAACATTAATACACACACATACACACAAACATGGATGCACATACACACACACATATATATACATATATATAGAGAGAAATAGAGACATAAATATAAAGATATATATATGTGTGTGTGTTTATGGTGTATATTGATTAACAATTGTAAACATTATAAGATGAAAGTAAAAATTCTGTCTATTGTTTGAATTATATTTGACTTGGCGGCAGCTTTTCTCTCTGTCCTTTGTTTCATAAAATTTTACATTGAAATTTATCATTGACTAATATTTCTTTATAAATAAAATATCAGACAAGGCAAGTATGGCCTACATGATACTGTACCAAAGAACTGGTGCCGAGGTGACAGGGTTCATATTTTGATATTGGCAGTGCTTTGTGCGTCCATGACCGAAGTACTTAACAGCCAAGGATAAACTCTAAAATTCTAGCAAAGTTAATGAATGATGGTGTTCACCATAATTAAGCAATAACAAAGTTCAATAGAAGACATCATCATCATCATTATCGGTTAACATCCACTTTCCATGCTGGCATGAGTTGGATGGTTTAACTGAGGGCTGGCAAGCCAGAAGGCTGCACCAGGCTCTGTAGAGTGGTTGGTGTTAGGAAGGGCATCTAAGTCAATACCAGACTGGAACCTGGTGCAGCTTTCTAGTTTACCAGTTCCAGTCAAACCGTCCAACCCATGCCAGCAAAGGAAGCAGACGCTAAATGATGATGATGATGATGATGAAATAAGTATTTGCCAACATTAGAAGCAATGATGCAGAACGAGAAAGAGGAGGAGAAGGGGAAAGGACAGAAGAGGAGGAGGAGAAGAACAAGAAGGAAGAAGAGGAGGAAGAAGATAAGAAGAAAAAGAAGAGGGAAAAGGGAACGAGAAGACAAAGAAGAGGACAAGGAAGAGGTGAGGGGAGAAGAGGAACAGGAGAGAAAGGTGAAGAGGAGGCCGAGGAGGGGCAGGAGGATGAAGAAGGCCAAAGGACTTGACCACTGACTCTATCAAGAACAGCAACAATAACAGCAAAGAGTAATGTTTAATCTGTTGGAGCTAAAAGCATTGAGATAATCATCACATTTTTACCAGAATGTTCCAAGAACAGAACAGAAAAGCTGGACAAAAAAGAAAAAGGAAAACAAAACAAAACAAACGATAATGTGTATTGAAGTGACCAAAGTGACCGGCATTGGTAAAAGTATTAACTGTTATCACAGAGCTAATCGGACCGTATTGATGAATCGGTCAAACACAAAGTTTCCTTGCCCTGGAGCCATTTGCAGCATTGATTCATGGGTAATTCCCAAAACACAGAACAATTAATAATGGAAGAATCTGTAATACCAAATGATACGAAAATAATACGGTCACTCGTTAAGAAATTGTAATAACAAACAGAGACGCCATGTCTAATCTGTGTGTGTGTGTGTGTGTGTGTGTGTGTGTGTGCATGTGTGTATATATATATATATATATATATATATATATATCTTTGGAGGAGTGTGTATGTGTGTGCATATATGTGTGTATATATATACATGTGTGGGTGTGTGTGTGCATATGTGTGTGTGTATATATATACATGTGTGCATGCATGCGTGTGTATATATACATGTGTGGGTGTGTGCATATATATGTGTGCTGTGTGTGTGTGTGTGTGTGAGTGTACAGGAGTGGCTCTGCTTCCCAACCACACAGTCCAGGTTCAGTCCCACTGCATGGCACCTTGGGCAAGTGTCTTCTACTAAAGCCTCAGTCCAACCAAAGCCTTGTGAGTGGATTTGGTAGATGGAAACTGAAAGAAGTGATGTGTGTGTGTGCACACACGCATGTGTGTGCATGTCCGTTTGTCCCCCACCCCATCAGTTGACAACTGATGCTGGTGTGTTTATGCCCCACAATCTAGCGGTTCGGCAAAGGAGACTGATAGAATACTAAGCTTACAAAGACTAAGTCCTGGGATCAGTTTGTTCGACTGAAGTCGGTGCTCCAGCATGGCCACAGTCAAATGACTGAAACAAGGGAAAGATAAAAGCGAAAAAAAACCCAGCAATCACTGATCTGCAATCTAAATACTTTCTTAATACAACTTGGAGTTAACGAAGCTAATTAGAAACTAATTACATTAGAGTAGAACACAGTTGCCTCTAATTAAGGTAACAATTTCCAATCAAAGAACATTTTGTACAATTGGAGTTGCAACAAGTCTGCTGTGATGGCACATTGGAGACAATAGGAATTGGTAAGAACCAATAGATGTCTTTGAGATGCTGGGATGTTATAGACAAACCCCTTCCCGCATAATTAGGGGTCCTTATGCCTAAATTAGAAAGGGTTAAGGTAACCAAGTAACAAAATCATTAGAGGCGAGGACAAAATGTTGTGCAATATTTGTTGATGATGACGACGACGATGATGATGATGGTAATGATAAAGACAATGTTATTGATGATGACAATGACGACAATGATGATGATGATGATAAAGATGATGATAATTATCATCATCATCATGACGAAGACAATGACAACGACGATGATGACGGTGATGATGATGATGACAATGATAACAACAACAAAGATGATGACGACGACGATGACAAGGATGATGCTGATGATGATGTCAGTGGTTGTGACATGGAATAAAGCTGGCAACCATTCTGATTATGAAACTAAGTCGGAAACATATTTCTTACATAAATATTTCGGTCGAAGCCACAATGGATCTTTCCAACATTTCAAATTCTCTCTGACATTCAATTTATCATCAGCAACCCAGCCAGGCCCATCCCCTCACTCGTCCACCATCCAACCCTAATTAAATCATTCATGTTTGTAGAAGTGCATCTAATCCCTTATTTGATCTGTTAACAGGAATCCGTAGCCCCTGAGGTCATCTCAGCTCAAATTGTCAGTTGCACCAGGTCATTCAGTACACTGTAATTATTGATTAATTATAATCAATCTTCTCTCTCACATATGTTCTCATGCATACATGTGCATGTATGCACATGTATGCACACGCATGCACTAGCACACCTGATATATGCATATTAATTGTCTGGCCTTCCTAATGACATCAATAAACTCTCAAAGTAACAGAGTGGTTTGCCAGGTTTAATAAATTGCCAAGGCTGACGTGTCCTTTCATCGTTCTGGAGTCAATGAAATAAGTACCAGTTGAGTACTGGGGTCGATGTAATTGAGTACCCCCACAAAAAAATTGCTGGCATTGTGTCAAAATTTGAAACTAAAATTTTGTTCTGGGTTGAGTTCAAATTCTGTTGAGGTTGGCTTTGCTTTTCATCTTTTCGGGGTTAATGAAATAAGTACCAGTTAACTACTGGGGGTCAATGTAAGTGACTAACCCCTTCCTCTGAAATTGCTGGCCTTGTGCCAGAATTTGAGACCAAAATTCTGTTCTGGATTGAGTTCAGATTCTGCCAAGGTCAACTTAGTCTTTCATCCTTCTGGGACATCATTTTTCAGTCATTGCATGGGGGGAGGGGCATACTTGGGCACCGCCTTGAAGTGCTTTTAGTCAACTAAAGAATGATGATGAAAGGGAGGAGGAGGGAGGGGGAGGAGGGGGAGAAGAACAACAACAACAACCACTACTGCTGCTGCTGCTGCTGCTGCTGCTGCTGCTACTACTACTACTACTACTACTACTACTACTACTACTACTACTACTACTACTACTACTACTACTACTACTACTGCCACTGCCGCTGCTGCTGCTGCTACAATAGCTACAAAACCATTGAGATGTGTCAAAGAGTCCCTCAGAGAAATTGCAGAAACATTTAAAGGAACAAAACAAAAAAAACAAAAAGATTTTAAAAGCTTTAAAAAAAAAAAAGAAGCTGGGAAAAAAAAAAGCTGAGGTGAATTGTTTGACAAATTTGAAATGATTGTGTTTCATGTG
>NC_142953.1:1041458-1046458 GCF_046866305.1 Octopus bimaculoides | reverse complement strand
TGATTATGATAATGATGATGATGGTGATGATGATGGTCATGATGATGATGGTCGTGATGATGACAATGGTGATGATGACTGTGATGATGTTGACAAAGGTAAAGACAATGATGATGGTTGTGATGATGACGATAATGATGATACTGATGATGATGATATAGATTATGATGTTGATGTTGGTGATGATGGTAATGATGACAATGGTGATGATGATGACCATGATGATGATGGTGGTGATGGCACTGGCTGTGGTATGTTTCAACCATTCTCTTTCGTTTCAACACTTGGTGGATTACTCACCAGATCAGTTTGGTCTTCTTTCTAATTATTCATTCATTCATTCATTCATTCATTCATTCATTCATTTCTATCCTCCCACCACCCCCACATGCTCTTGCCAAGCGCCTCCCCCAACTCCTCCAATGTCCTCCAACCGAACCCCACCCACACATCTAGGAGGTAGTCTAAAGCTATATTCCGAATTCATTGTCTCACATATGTCTAACGAACAAAGCCAATTTAATCTTGATCGACCTTCTACCCCCCCACCCCCACCCCCAACGTCCATCCGACAACAATGCCAACTACGGGGTGGGGAGTGGGGGTTTTAATCAAGCTCTGTTATTTCTTTTTCGCCCACATTTTTTCTCTCTTCATTCTTCAAACATATTCAATGAAACATAAATTATCTTTATATGTACAAGTAATTATCTGGACACGTTGCGTATATACGGTTGGCAATATGCTGATTAAAGCACTTCCTCTGTTTAGGCTACCTGATGTCATCCAGGGTTTTGGTTTGAGTGTCACTGGATGTCCATCAGGAATTCCGCAGTGTCCATCGAGTTTATAAGGGATGGACAAGGGAAACAGATTCTCTCATTCATTATATATCTAACGGTGGAGGTGAAGGTGGTGGTAGGTTAAGGGCAGCGGTGGTGGTGGTGGTTGAGTTACTGACGATAGTAGTGGAGGGGGAGGAGGAGCAGGAAGAAGATGTCAGAAAAGCAGTAAACATTTTGAAGTTCTAGGAAATGGATTGAGAAAGAGGGAGGAAGAGAGAGAGGGCGAGAGAGAGAGAGAAAGAGAAAAAGAAAGACAAACAGGAGAGAGAGAGAGAGAGAAAAAAAGGAAAAGAAACAGAGAGAAACAGATAGAGAGAGAGAAAGAGAGAAATTTCTGTAAAACCTAAAGATCTCTGTTGTTATTTTTTTTTTTTTTTGCCATATATTTTAGGTGATTCCTTTCAAATATTGATCTTTGAAATATTGGAAAATTTCCCCTTCTCTATTTATTTGTTTACTATATTGTTATGTTTGTTGTTGTCATTATCATTATTATTATTATTATTATTATTATTATTATTATTATTATTATTATTAATAATATGTTTAAGATTTACCTATTTCCATTTTAAGCTGTCATCTTCAGTCAAGTTCACAGAATCAGAAAAACGGAAACTTATCTTACGTTTCGGCTTTATCAATTCCTCTCAATCTCATTGGTCGATGTCACTGACATTGTCCTCCTCCTCTACTCCTCTTGATGTTGCTGCTGTTGTTACGGCTGTTGCCATCCTCATTTCTGAGGCTGTCGTTTTTGTTGTTCTCACCATTGTTGCTGGTTTTCTTGTTACTGTTGCAGTTGTTGTTGCAGCTGCAGTTATCAATGTAGTTGTCGTTGTTGTTGCAGTTGATCATTGCATGACCAGGAACAGTAGCCAATGCGAAATCACCACCTTTATCACATGACTAGAAACAATGACCAATAAGAATGTAGCTCCTTGACCACATGACAAGAAACAATAGGCAATTAGAATCCATCTCCTTAATCACATGACCATTAACAATAACCAATAAGAATCCAGGTCCTTAATCACGTGACCAGTAACACTAACCAATAAGAATCCAGGTCCTTAATCACATGACTAGAACCAATAGCCAAATAACATGAAATACGTAAACAAACAAGTTAAATATGTAAACAACAAGAAAAAAATGGAAAAGTAAACACAGAGAAAGGACCCTTCATCAGATGTCAGCTATTTGTCTACTCCTCATTTCGAGCATTCATATGTGTGTGTGTATATATGTATATATATATATATACTGGTGATGGTGCCATGTAAAAAGCATCCAGCTGTAGAAACCATTCCAAATCAGACTAGAGTCAGGTGCAGTCTTCTGCCTGATCAGCTCCTGTCAAACCGTCCAACCCATGCCAGCATGGAAAGCAGACGTTAACAGATTATGATGATGATACACACACACACACACACACACACACACACACATATGAAGACTAGCATTGTGCTGATAACCTTATTGGTTAACCAAATATCAATGAGGAAGAATGTAATTCCATCGATGTTGACTGCCAACTGAATCTTCAAAGAGGTATTTCCCCCTTAATTTAACCCCTACACCCCTATCTGCTTGAGCAATATCCTCACCGCCTTCCCACCTTCCCACACCCTTCCTACATAGGTTTGTCAAGATTTTATTTGTTTTTTTTTTGTTGTTTGTTGATTTTTGTTTTGTTTGTGTTTGTACTTTATGTTATTTTTATTTTTTTATTTTTATTCTGTTCCTGTTGCCTGCTGGTTATCAACACGCACAGTTTTTCTGTGTTGCATTACTATACACTGCTGAGCATTTCATGGAACATGCTGGAATTTATAAAGAGATTCTTCTGTGATTCTTTGACAAACAGGAAAGCTAAATAACAGAAACATTTCTAAAGAGAAACTAACAGGAATTGTGCCTCAGGTTATCTTATTGATTTACATACATAGATACATACATACATACACACATATATATATATGTGCGTGTGTGTGTATATATGTATACATATATATGTGTGTGTGTGTGTGCGTGCCTATATATGTATATATATATATATATATATATATATATATATATATATATATATATATATATATATATATATATATATATATATATATATATATATATATATATATATATATATATATATATATATGTATGTATACACATATATATACACACACACACATACACTCTTTTTTATTCATTTCAGTCATTTGATTGCAGCCATGCTGGAGCACCACCTTTGGTCGAATGAATCGACCCCAGGACTTATTCTTTGTAAGCCTAGGACTTATTCTATTGAGGTCATATTGCCAAACCGCTAAGTTATGGGTACGTAAACACACCGACATCAGTTGTCAAGTGATGGTGTGGGGGGCAAACACAGACACACAAATACATACAAACATACTTACATATATATATATATATATATATATATATATATATATGTCGGGCTTCTTTCAGTTTCCGTCTACCAGATCCACTCACAAGGCTTTGGTCGGCCCGAGGCTATAGTAGAAGACACTTGCCCAAGGTGCCACACAGTGGGACTGAACCTGGCCCTCGTGCTGGTGGCACATAAAAGCACCCACTACACTCTCGGGGTGGTTGGCATTAGAAACTTTGCCAGATCAGACTGAGCCTGGTGCAGCCTTCTGGCTTGTCAGTTCTCAGTCAAACCATCCAACCCATGCCAGCATAGAAAGCAGACATTAAACGATGACGACGACGATGATGATGATGATGATGATGATGATGATGATGATGATGATGATGATGTATTATTGGTGTATATACCATTAGCATTAATCCTTTAGCATTCAGATTATTCTGTCAAATGTAATCCGTATTAATTCACATTGTTTTGAATTAATCCTGTATTATCTCATAGCTTTGAAATTTCAATGATGTGATTATCTAGTTTTAGAAATGACATTGTAGGGTAGGCATGAAGGGCCAGATCTGACCAGTTTGATTAAAAACAGGCAGAATATTTGTACTGGATATGGCCAGTTTAAAACCTAAAGGATAAGGGCAAGTTTAAGAAGAACAATAGAACGTTTATCATGAAGGAGACTCTATACAGAGAGTAGAGTAAAGTTTGCTGTAAAGTTTCGTGTTGGCCAACAGCTTAGTCAAATGGCTGAATAAGCTGTTTGGCAAAACTTGAAGACCACACTGTGTGATAGGATATAAAGTATATGACATAATCATGATATGATACATATCTCCATCCGAAATGATATCATTGTGAGAATAAATCAGAATGCACTCAGAAGAAAGAATTCCATAAAGAGTTTGTTATGAGAGAGAAGAAAGAAAGAGAAAAAGAGAGAGAAATACATACATATACATATATAAATAGATATATATATATGTATGTATATATATTTATATAAATGTATATACATACATATATATATATATATATATATATATATATATATATATATATATATATAGAGAGAGAGAGAGAGAGAGAGAGAGAAACACAGAGAGAGACAGAGAGAAACAGAGAGAGACAGACAGAAAGAGAGCTGGGAAGACAGAGACATATATATATATATATATATATATATACATATCTATATATAGAGAGAGAGACAGGCAGACAGACAGACAAAAAGAGACAGACAGAGATAGAGAAAGAGCGAGAGAGAGAGATGGTGGTGTATGTGATGGGTTGACTAGGTTTCTAAGTGAAAGATTATCAATATTTTTTCTCGTCAGCTTTATTTCTCAAAAGATTAAACTCTTCCATCATCGACATTTATCAGCATCCTTTTACTCTCTCTTTTCCCAAATTATTAACAATTGATTTCTGTTGTGATTCCTTCTTCTTTTTCCTCAACATATTCTTTCCTTACCACCTTCTTCTTCTTCTTCTTCTTCTTCTTGAATTTCCTCTTCTTGAATTTCTTCTTCTTGAATTTCTTCTTCTTCTTCTTCGTTTTTAACCAATCTATAAATTGACATTTTCTGTAAATACCGAAATGTGTCTTTGTATTTCTCGAAAACGCAAAAAAAAGCAAAAATAATCATTTTTCCTTTTTTATTATTTATTATTATTATTTTAATTTTGTTTTTTTGGCTGTTTTTGGTTCCTCACCCTCCTCCTCTGCCAATACTTGGCTTCGTCTACCT